>NC_091097.1:18677860-18977860 GCF_024713975.1 Paralichthys olivaceus | reverse complement strand
TCAACAGTCAATGGAATCTGCACATTTTTTGAAATCACACCACGAGTTTGAAACAGTGATTCTGAGCAATATATGGATTTAAATACAGTTTGATGTGATCTGTTAAAATGAAACTGGGAGCCACATTGGTTTTGCAATGAAAACAAAATCTCTCTCCCCACTGCTCTGTTTGCCACCATGACCCACAAACGGGTAGCTAGCTACTCGGCCACAGACATTTCACTGGATGAATGTTTGCAAATGTAGCCGAGCGCAGGAAGAGTCATCTAACAAATGAAAACAAATAGAAAGGACTGATTTTAATTGAAAAAAATATATAGGATATATAAATAAATGAATGATGCAGGGACGCAAGATTCAAAAAGGGAAAATATATTTTTCACGTTTGTCTGAATGAGGGAGATTAATGTGATCTAAATAAATTACCAGAGTAAATTAATTACACTGAAGATTGAATTAACCCCTTGAATGAATCAGTTTAAAAAACACCTCCTCATCCTAACTTTGACAGAGTTAATGTGTTGTATTGACAGCAACTGTTCAAAACGATATGGAAAAGTTGTCGTTTCTTTGGAATGAGCTGATTTATGCCGTTAATGTTGAACTTAATGAGAGTAGCATTTGTTTGATTTATTTTATTGCTCAGTTTTAATGTGGCACTGTTCTTAATCTTTTCATTCTCTTTGTTCACAGTTGAACTAGTTTGTAGTTTTCCCGGCAAGACTGATTAACAGTGAATTTATCTGGTGGAATGGATTCTAAAAACAAAACTTTTAATTATGTTTCAGACATAACTTAGATTTGGGTAATTATTTAGTCAAGAGTTACTGATCTACAAAAAGAGACACTACAGACGTCATGGGCTTTGCTGTAATATGAGTCGTGACTCAGATAATCTAACTACACGTTGATTTCCCAGACATGAAGAGCAAATATTTGTTCAAGTGAAAACCCTCCTAAATCTCCATTCAAAGGCACATTAATCCAGGATTTGAACTCCTTGTTATGATTGAGGTCAGTGCCAGAATGCAGGTTTTGGGGGTGGGAGCAGGATGTTTAGACAGAGACCTGTTTCAGTATGAGAGGCAAATGGCAGCAGTCAAGAGATTGTTGCTCTTGGGTTTGGCTGAGGATCTGGCTGTTGTTGGTGTGGATGCTTTGGTTCTCATGGCACATGATCTGACTGTCGGTGCAGTTCATCAGAACCGACACAGTCTCTGCCAGCTGCACCAGCAGCCACAGCAGCCCTGAGAGATTCAAGACAAGGAGTAAGAGCAGTGACAAATGTTCAACCCTTTAAAAACTGAACATTAAAAATCCTGACATATTGATAATAACTTAAGTGAAATAAGGTTTTTCTCACCAACACAACTTTTCATGAGCTGTGGGGAGCCTGCATTGGCCAAGGTCTGCAACAATAGGATACACACCCTGTCTCTGATGGCAACGGGCAAAGACTGGGCTGCTGATCCCCTGAACAGTTTGAGCCACACATACAGGACCGAAGCCTTCAGTCCTTCATCTGGATAAAGTAAAGCTGAGCACAAACACTCCAGCAAGGACACTGGTGAACAGAGCGGGGAAACCGAAGCATTAACATCCCAGAACAGATAATAAACAAACTGAGGATTTATGCAGAATGAAATAGGAGGAAACAGGTTGGAGCGACCACAATAAATACATTTCTAACACATGAATAAAAGTTAAATATTCAAGAGAGGCCACCTTTGTCTGTGTGATGGGATGAGAGCACACGAGAAAGACCACAGAGGAACAAAGTACATCTTAACAAACTCTCACTTGATATTGCAAACGATTGCAAAGCCAAAAGTAGTGTGAAAGTTTGTCATGAGGATGAAAAGATTGAAGACTGGCTATTGCAGAGAGAGTACATTAAAACTGCAGGTGGGACAAAGAATAGTAGAGTAGAGAAGATTAAAAAAAAATATCTTGGGAGTAGGAATCTTTTGTCTGAGCACAGCAGGCAGGAGCTTTGAGTACAGGTACATTGTCTGACAGAGAGAGCAGGATTCAAACTTGCCAAAAAGGAAAAAGAAACTAACAGAGAGAGTGGAACTCATGGAAAGCAAAAGTGAAAGATAAGAAGAGACAGGTGGAGGTAGAATGGCTGAGTTAGTAGAGGGGGAAACCCAGAAGATGAGAAGACAGAGAGACAGAAAGAGGAGATGGTTGAAAAAATGATATACAAGTTCATATTTGTGCATTTACTTCTTCTTAGTGGAAACTAGAATTACCGGCGTGCAGTTTGATGCCTTTTATAACCTTTGACCACTGAAATATAATCAATCACAATCATCTGTGAGTCTAAGTGACAACTGGTCAAAATTCTAAGAAATTCCATATGAGAACACTTGAGCTATCATCCTCAACAGGCCGCTGTGACTTGGACTGTTGACCACCAAAATGTATTCAGTGAATCCGTGAGTCAGTGTAAAAATATTCACTGAATATAAAAGGATTGTTAAGATAGCATACCCAAGAGGCTAAGTGGGTTTTGTGATGTCACAGTGACTTTGAGATTAATTTGACATTGATGAAATTTAAGTAAATTAACTTTTAAACAATTTCTGTCAAAAAATAGTGAATGAAAGCAGGAGATATGAGAGCCACATACACACAATACAGATCAGGTCTAAGTATAGGCCTATGCTGATACACTGCATGAACGTGTTGCCGCACAGTAAGGAAGAATTATTTATAACCAAGCTCTTTGAGGAGAAGTATCTTAACACAGGTGAAATAACCTTGAGTGTTCAGATGGTAATAATAATAATTAAACTAGTGCATCATGCAATCAAATTATTAGATAATAGTTATCTAATATAATTATTAGAATATATAGATTTATAAGAGGCCACACAAGAAGGAAAGTGAGCCACAAGGACAGGTGGCCAGAAAAGAGAAAGCAATGACTAAATAAGTATAAAGGAGTGACTGAATAAACAATGTTTATATTGGCAGGCAGCACTGGAGCTGGAGGTTGACAGACGAACACAGACTGAGCGCAGAGGAGACAGAACCAGAAAGAGATGACAGAGTAGGAAAGGCGAGCCCAAGCCCAGCTGCCCTGTGAAGCAGATGAAAACCAATGTGAGGCAGGAGAGGCTCCCAGACATGTTTGATTAAAGCAAAATATATGAGGCAGCCAAGCTGAGAGCCAGGCATACAGAGAGAGGGACAGTGTGAAGACAGGAGAGGTAGAGGATGAAGATAAGACCTCCACAGACAGAGGGTGGAAATGAAAGGACTGTGTAACAGTGGGAAGTAAAAGCCTTACTGTTGTATAGCACCGCATTTAATCACACTCACGTACAAACACAGAGAAGTTAAACATAAAGATTAAACAAGTCAATGTTCCATTCTTTGACAGAGAAAACAAAGGGTTCTGTTGATTTTCCGCCTGCTTGGCAAAACCCCTCTGTCTCCTCTCAGCTTCCACTGTTTCCCACAAAGTAAATATATTATTTGGCCCACCTGAATAAATAACCCCAAACCCAACAACGCTGCATAAATATATAGTTTTAAAAGTACAGAGGGATCTGTTGAAATGGTGTATATTCCATATACTGTATATTCTTATCAGAGAAAGTAAGTCCTAATCACTCATCTGATCTTCCTTTCTATCTCTGTCTGCCTTCCTCTTTCTTTATCTCATTAATGCTTCATCCTGCCTGCCTGCTTCCTCATTTTGTCTGTATCCTCTCCACGGTCAGAACCAGAGGGAGTAGGACACCAGCAGAAACAAGGGAGGGAGGGTGGAAGAGAGAATGCAAACAAATTCAGGCAGAGAAAAGATGCTGTGAGACAAGTAGTGGGGTTAATCAGTTGGATAAGCAAGAGGGCAGGGAGACAGATAGAGTGAAATGTACATGGTGCTCTGGGCTCATGTTTTCATTGCCGTGCTGTTGTCGTTAGTCCAAACAGCCCTTCAGAGACATGCTGAGTGACAGACCACAGACAGGCGCACACAGTCAATAGTGGCAACCCGCATCTTGCATCAGCAACACAAAAACCCGCCGCTACCTGCAGCTGCTCGGGGGAGCATGTAAAAATACATGGGAGGTGGACACACAAAGCATATTGAAGTGAGGCCGGCTTATTTGGCATGAGGCACACAATTACTCTTGCCTGTGAAGAGAAGCACTCAGGCATGACACAAACACAATACAACACACATAGACGCCTGAAGTAGTGTAATGGTTCAGTGAGTAGACAGACATCAGGTGGTTGTGGCAGAGATTAAATCGGCATTTGTGCGAGAGGGGTGGTTAGGCGCATTGTCGCTCTGCCTCACTACACTGCAGAATTATACACAGATCTATAGACACACACGCATCTATGTAGTGCATGTGGGGAATTTCAGGGGAAAGGTCGGATGGGTGTGTATTTGTAACTTTTTATTTCTCGCCGTGAGCTGGTGTGGCAGCGGCTGTGCAGACAGAATTTTAAGTGTAGGCACAGCACGGTTATCTCTATGCAGCCGGAGTGAAATTGAAAGGTTAGAACAGCTCGAGAAATTGAATTGAGAAAGTTCAGTGCAGAGGATATGTAAAATTCAGTTTTGTTACTTCTCATATTTCACAGCAGCAGAGGGTTTGGGGGTAGTATAGAGCATGGGTAGGAGTGTTTCAGCAGTGCAAACTGTGGACACAAACTGTGGACACATGCAATTAAGATATCATTTAAAAAAATCTAAATGTGCTGTTTTGAATTGTGGATATACTTGATTAGAAATAACGAGGAATGCTGAAAAATAATATACTCAGCAGTTGAGGTGAAGTGACCCTGCATTACCTTTCATTTGACTGTGTGACAGCATGATCTGACCTGAGCTGACTTTGTGTCGCATGAATATTTTAAAAACTGACCTGAACCAACCTGATTTTTTCTGTGAATTATCTATCCTCCCCTCGGGGCAAATGTATGTGCACAAGGAAGTCAGAGATGTGGGTTTGCTACGGAGCAGTTGGCTAAAAACTGGTCAGGTTTGCTTGCTAAAAGACGATTCATCGAGGTAACTGCAGCTTAACCTCATTATTCATGAAAAGTCTCCCCACTAATAACATCAGCTTCTTCATCCATTACAGAGAAAGTTAACAAGGCAGTGATGTGGATGCTGAAATCATTTGCAGAGTACATCAGCTGCTTCTCAACTACCCTCAGAAATGATGACATCGATGTGGATTCCTGTATTTCAAAACAGCTAGTTATTTATATGAGAAGATGAAATCACACTGCAGCTCTTGCTTGTACATCAGTTGCTCTATGATTGACTGGGACGTGATTGGGTGTCTGCTGCGTCGTCTCACCGTACTGAGTAACCAGAATATGGGCCACGTTGCGGCCTGCTTCCACCAGGGTCCCCAAGAGGTTAAATATGGGCTGGAAACCTTTCAGGCTGTGCTGGTCACTAAGCTGGACAAAGAACGCACAAATTAAAAACCAATAACAACAGATGCACAACTATGTAAAGGAACTTGTCTGGAGGCAAATAGCAAAGACGTACATTGTGACAGCCATCTTTATTTCTTGACTTCCAGTTATATAAGCTGTTGGTTTCAGCTGGTTTCTCTCTTCCTTGCTGTATAGTTTGTTGTTTGGGTTTGGTTGCTCTTGTTATTGTCTCTGTTCATTACAGTTCATCAAACACTCACTCAAACGCAGCACACCCAACTGATGTTACCGATTTACATACTTGAGTTGAATATCGTTTAATTTAATTTCTGTTGAATAAATCGTGAGTTGAAAGTCATGTCGTCTCCTCTTTGTCCCTTGAACTGTGACAACATTCACACTGTAAAGCTTCAAGAGCACAAGATCAACAAGATTTCAGACGGATGCAATCAATCTAATCAGTTAATCTTTGAGTCCAAGTGAACATTTGAAACCAAATTTGAAAAAATTCCCTCAAGATGTTTCTGAGCTGCTGTGTCCTCAAGACCAAAACATGTCTCCTAAGGTCATAGTGACCTTGACCTTTAACCAGAGAACATTTGTCCCACAAGAAATTCCCTTAAGGCGTTCTTGCGATATTGTGTTGATGAGACTGGGATGGACAGACATGCATACAGAGGGAAGAAAACAGAAACCAGCCTCTGGCTGCTGCCGGTAAGGAGGCAGAAAAATGTTATTTCAAGGGTATTAATTATTTTTTGTTTGCTGACAACAAATCCTGCTGCAACGTCTGCAACACTCAACTTCAACACTCACTGATCGAATTCACTCTTTCTTTGTCAAAACTCAGAAGACGAACCTGCTTCTTTTTCCAGCTCACCGTCATTAAATCTTTATATTGTCAGTGGAGGGTTCTTTAAACACATTTCCCTTAGAATGGTCTAATTAGGCTCTTTTCTAGTAATGTAAATGAGACTTGTCTGCACCTGCACTTGGTGCCATACATCTCTGTCATCGTCAGTATACAGAGCCTTGCTTTTTTCCACCTGCAGCATCAGCTGCAAAGTGAAGCATTTCTACTTCTCCCCCAGAGGTGACACAACAGCACACTGTCTGTTTACCAAACAACCCTCAGAGGATACACTGCTAGTTACACAAGCGCTGTAAAAATTTTAAGATGTTGAGTGTGTTCCTGTCTGTATGTGAGGATGAGAAACCGCGTCTCCCCATGTGTCTGTCAATGTGTTTGTCTCACCTGTTTCTGTATCTCATCCAAAACAAAGCGGAATGACACCTCGCTCTGCAGCTCTAAAAGCAGCTGAACCAGCACTGACACACAGCAACACAGACACACACATCAACAGAGAAACACAGATCAGCATTCGTTTAATGAACATCGCAGTTCAACACAGTTTCACACTTCTAGGAAAGTCTCTGCAACCTGGTGAAAAACAACATTACAGTTTGTGGTGTATTTTAAACCAAAATTGACGAGAAATCCTCGGTTTTATCATTTTAAATTCTTTGTTTCACAGTGGCACATGTTATCTCACTGACAATCACAGTTACTGAAATAAGCAGTTCTGGTGTCAGTACTCTGTATGCCATCAACAGTTCATATTATTTATTGACATAACCTCTGACGTCATCATCACAAGAACCAGTTCAATCCAGGTAAAACCGAACATCTCATTGACTGCTTTTGGCTACTTCACTGATTCTCAACAAGTTCTGTAAGATTCTCCCCTTTCTTACCCCTCATGTGTTTCCTCTCACACATAGGGATATTAAGAATGCATTATTTATAGAGCTCAAATTAGGTTCGCAATATGTTCTTCACATGCACATTATCTGTGCATGGATCAAAAGCAGTGTCAAATTGAAAACACTCCACTAACTACTGCAGCAGAGTGATCCCTAAGGCATGTTGAGACAGCTACCATAGAATCATTCTGTCATTTGCAGTTACCAAAACATTTCTGCAATTTAAAGGATTAGTTACAGTGAAACAAAATGTCTGTGTGTGCTAAAAACTGCCTGTTTGCCGGGAAGCCAACATAAAGAGAAGATGGAGAAAAAGCTGCATGTAGCAGCATAAAGAAAAATAGGTACTTCAGCTGCGCACAGCGCAGAAATGAAAGAATATCAGCATGAGAAAAGAGGTCAAAGTCTTCAAAATTTTTCATTTTGGATAATGGTACTATGGAGTCAATGCAAAATTACCTTAGTTACCAGCAGCGACCATTATCGGAGCCACAAAGGGTGTGTTTGTGTGTGTGTGTGTGTGTGTGTGTGTGCAGGCCTCAGAAACGACAGTGTGCATGTGTGTGCACTTTCAAATGGTCTTTATATATTATCTACACAGAGAGTCTGTGTGAGTGCATTGGAAGTATATAAGGAATCTCTTCACCTTGCTGAACCTTTTCCAGGGTGGTGAGGTCCTCCACGGTGTGAAGCATCCCTAGGGACAGAACAATAATGACTAGATTTAAGCTTCACAAACACATTGAAATGTACAGAGACCCCACGGAGGTGTAATGAGAAAAATGAGGTTAGAATACTGACACATGAAAAAGGGACCAACAGTAGGGCGATGCCAGCTTTAGAGGATGCAAGCACATCAAACTGTGATTTAAGTTGTGCAGCTTTAGGCTCTAACTGATCATAAAGAGTCATAAAACTATACAGTGTGTATAAAAGCTGTGTGAGAGTCACAGATGTTACACAGTCTGTATGTTGGATCAGATTTGCTGTATTTCCAAATCACATAGCAAGTTCCCTGCAAGCACGTACACAATGTGTAGTGGGGGGAAAGAAAGTATATTTTAAATTGGATTACGCTCTCGTTGGTGCAGCTGAGTTCAGAACAACAATCCGCAAGCACTGTAATGGCTCTTTTAATGTCTTGTCATATTTGGCCAGAGCCTTTAGAGACAAACATTTGACCACATATCCTCTCATTGCACTAATGTGATTAGAAGTAATATTGTATAGCCAGACTACTTTATGCAACAATAACATAGAAATTCATCAATTGAGGGGAAATTATCAGCAATGTCCTCTAATGATGCAAAACCATATAAAGCGCACTGTGGTATAATCACAGCAGTAGTGGAGAGTATAATGGAATGAGTGCTGTACCAATTCATTCCCTGCTTAATGGTTTAATGTGTTGTAGCTGATTTTTATATAAAGACTCTGTCTAACTCTGTGCTATCGGCAGTTAATTCAAATGCGTACATAACAAGCACAAAGAATAATAGTCAATTTATCTCCAAGGCTTTCACATTATGTTTCAATTGAATTCCCTTCTATTCTATTTCTAGACTTATTTTTGTATTATTTTGCCAGCAGCTGATGTTTTGTGCCAGAGTTCTACGGAAAAAAGCATAAAAATATTTTTTAGACACAAACAAATCATGTCCATCCAAAATATAATCCACCTGAATGATTTTAGAGAGTCGGTTACTAAAAGAAACCATGGCATGGCAACACAGGTTGACCTCAGAGTTAATGAAGCCGTCATAAAAAGAAACATCAGTTATATAAAAGGACCAAGGAACTAATAAAGGTCCAAATATCAGCCAGATGCATCGGTTTAATCTTACAAACATAACGTCTATAACATGAAGGAAAACAGTAAACTGCTTTGTTATGTATGGGAATCTTTTCTATTTTCTTTTGATAAACTAGAACTACATTTAATATCGAGGATGGAGAATCTGTGCTGACTGTGGTACTGGAGATGTCTCCTGTTTTGTAACGAATAAGTCATCATCCAAACAGCCCAGAAAATGATTTCTTATCGTTCTTGTGTTGTACGTGACACTACTACTACTATTACTACTATTACTACTACTACTACTACTGCTCACCCAGTAGTGAGGCTGTGAAACGCATCAGGACTCTGTGGTCCTGTTGCAGCAGATCTCTCATGGCCCCTGGAGAACACTTCAGTACCTCAGTGATACCAGACAAGGCGAAGGACTTTCTCACTGACTGTACAACAGAGACACACGTAGGGAGAGAGGTTAAATAAAACCTGTACACGGGACGACAACAGGATCCTGGATTTACTGTAGTAACTGGGAAAGGACGTGTTAGGGGGATAACACGGATCTTTAGCTCGACATACACCATCTGCCCAAATCCGTACAGTGGATTGATTCATTTCTTATATGTCGGTAAAACGATGGAGCGCTCACTGCGACGTCTTCACTCTCGATCATTTCCATGACGCAGGCCACACAGACCAGCAGCCCTCCGCTCTCTGCAGACACCAGGCCGCAGCTCCATTTTGGGTCGTGTCTGAAGTGAATCTTGTCGTGAACGATTTCCCTGCTCGCCATCTCTGTCCCGTCACCTGTCGCAATGGAAAACGCACAACACGGCTGATCAACGCATGGTGAAAAACTGCAACTCACACAGGTGAAAAACAAGCTAGCTAGCTAGCTACTGTCACAAGGTCACAAGGAAGCAGTTTGTTTGTTAGCTAGCTAATTAGCAGCTAATCAGCAACTTACCTTTCCTGCTGTAGAAAAAGTTATGATGACGCCATCACATGCGTGTTTCAATTTAGCTCAGTGAATGAGTTCGACCGGTAAAGTTAAGTTGTGGATTAAAGTTGCATCAGTGGTGCAAAATGGCGCCATTAGCCTACACGACCTCTTTTCAATCACAACTTTATTGAACAATTTTGTTCACAAGATTAAAAAAAAAACATATTTTTCTTATTATTGTTTGATTTCTGTTTGTTTGTAAATAATACTTGTTTGTATTAAATCTCTTTTTTTATTTACAACTGTTGAAAATAAATAAAAATGAATGAATATTAGTAAACAACATCTGGAGGTTATGATACACACTGTGCATTGTTTACGCTGTTTGAAATGAATAAGGATGAGTCTTCGTGTCGTGGACCTCTTCAGACTGGAAGGTGAATCAAAGAGCTGAACCACGTGAGGAGAAATGTGAAGTTGAGAAGAAAATGTGAGACTTAACTCCTATTTTTATTTTCTTCTCAATGGTTTGTTCATTTATTGATGCAGCAGTAAAGTGCAGCGGCAGTTCAAGGGTATCGCTTGTTATCTTATATTTCAGCTAAATGCTTCAAATATTATTCACCTCCAAATAAAGTATCAGCCCCAGTTTATGCTCTAATGAACGTCAGTGGTGAAAAATAAGCTGTGAGAGTGTGGTGGGATGCATGAGTTTGTTTTGCAGTATCATTTACTGTGAAAGCCACGATTCGGTTATCGCCATGACAACAAAAGCCTCTCGGCAACTGAGAGACTGTCTAATGATACGAGCGTGGGGGCGAGTATCAGCCACTACCGACATGTCAATGTATAATCTCTCTCTACTTCTCCTTCAACGCAGTTCTTGCACATCAAAGCTGCACATGAAATGAAGCTCAGTGTGAGTGTGTTTTCCAGTGTGCATGAGTGTGCACAAGTTTGTGCAAGAGGTTAATCTCTCATAGTTCTTCAGTGTGTAACATGAGTTGCCTATTGAAGGCACTGAGCACCATCTTAGGACCGCGTGTGCAGGAAGTGGTCAAAGCCTCGTTGGGCTGACAGAGAAGTGAGGCCGTCCTCTGACGACAAGGTGGAAGATATTAGTTTCTAAAGTCTCCATTTGCGCTTGGACGAGAGCTAAATCCGTCAGACTGTGCAGTTTTATCGGCCCCTGAGAGAGAGAGAGAGGGGAGAGGAACCAACAGACAGAGAGACAGAGAGCCGTCCTCAGAGCTCAGGTGGGAGCCGGTGCATATATCTGTCAGCTTTATTTGACAACCATTTCACACAGATAATTCTTCAGGGGCCAGTGCAGCACGGAGAGGAATAGATTCAGCTTCCGTCCGAGCACGAGCAGAGACGACTTAATATGCCATAACATGCAAACATTTTTCACTCCATTGCTGGCCCTTTGATTTTCTGTCATTTCACTTGATATATATTAAACCACGTGAGTGTCCCTCCCCAAGCACCACACACACACACACACACACACACAAACACAAACTCTCACCACCACCACCACCCACACAGCAGCCATCACTGTTGAACTATTCCCTAAATATACATTTTTCCATTCACCTCAACGCACCTTGTTCTCTCTGTTTACATCACTGCCTCACAGCCTTTTGTTTCCTGTGAAGATGACATGAAAAACTGTGCGGCAGCAACAGATTTGTTTAAATAAAGATGACCAGGACAAATATGGTGAGAAACCATGCACTGGAGGCTCTGTTGTCTCCTTATCAAGCTGCTTCACTGTGCATGATAATTATTAAAAACATTTCATTACACATTTGCATGATCAAGGCTATCAGGTTTGAGTTTATATCACACAGCAGTGCTCTTAGTTTGTGCTCCTGTCAGTTTGTCACCTCAGGACAGTTTAACACTCAACGCCTAACGTCACCTTTTAATCATCCCCCAGTAAACACAGCAGGTAGGAACCAAAAGCAAGAGCAATGTGAATAAGAATATAAAAGTTATGCAATAAAATATACTTTTAGTTTTTACTATTGTAGTGGGACGTCATGCTTTTATATTTGTTTGTTATGTATTTGTACTTGTGTGTTTTGTGGGCTACAAAGATATTATTCACATTAATATAGATATTATGTTTAACTTTGAACCAGTGTAACTCAACTTCTAAGTTTGTATAGAACTTAATGAGCAACAGAGTCTTATGTGTATAAAAACAAGTATACAGCAGTAATTAAAAAAACAACATGTCTACAATAACTCAGGTTTCACAAGTTTCCAAGAAGATGAAGAGATTCAGTGGGAAGAGGGCGGAACAATGCGCACGAGCCGGCGCGTTCATGCACGTGCCCATACGTGTGTGCGTGTGGAGGAAGTGAGTCTCTGGTGCTGCGTTCAGGTGCGTTTCACCCTCAGAGGTGGACACTACTGAACTCGGGACGATGGATTAAATCAAATCCTCAGGTTTTCATTTAGAATCAAACATCGAGGAAAAGTGACTGACGGTAAGAAGAAAGTTTTCACTCAGTATTTAACTTTTCAGGGCGAAGTTTTCTTTTTAATTTAACCTGGTTTTAATTCATTGTAGTTTCACTTGGTGTTAGTTTATTATTTGTTAATGGTTTAATGATTTTCGTATTAGACTGACCACTGTCTTGTATAGTATTCCTCTGGATTACATTAAATCCAACTGTTCCATGATGTGTTGTTTCTTGTCACTAACTTTTGAGATGTGTTAGTTCATTGTGTGTGATGCTGAATCATGGTCCTGTTGGTTTAATTCAGAAAAAGCTAAATTCATTTGCAGTTGTAATTTGGTGCTTTAGATAATCCACACACTTTTTTAAACTGCAGGTGAAAGTAAGTAATACTTTGTATAATCTTCCACACATATGGATGTACTTGCTGAGGCATTCTTAGAATAACCTCATCAGATGTTTCCATGCACAACTTGTGAGCTGTAACATTTAGCTTCACCACAGTTTGAGACACTGACGTGCAACAAGAACCACAGTGAATCGATAGATCTATTAATATATGAGCAGTTTTTTTTTTAAATTACCCATAGCACTAGCCTGCTGTCATAGCTGTTATTCACTCAGCTACAATGCTGGCACACACTGCAATGATGCCTCCTCCCAGGTGTTTTGCCTTGTCGCTTTCTCCTCTTTCAACTGTCTCGTCAGCACTTTCCACGACTGACGTAAGACATAACAAACAAACAGGGCAAAACTGGACCAATAACACGGGCTGGTATTACCCCTATACCCCTGCATCCCCATATAGACAGCACATGCACCCTGCAGGCTACTGAGTCATGCAATGAGGTAGCATGTTCAGTGGTAATGAGTCACTTGCAAGATGTGGCGTCATTGTGGCTGGAGCCATCATACTGTGTCCTCAGATAGCACCAGCCAGGGGAGTACTCAGATTCACACAAGGACAGTGCACTACTCAGGTGCAGGACTGGACTTGATAGAGGGAGGAAATTCAGAAAAAGCCCAGAAATTTGAGGCGATCCACTTTCCCCTTTGGACGGGAAAGAGGTGACGAAACAGAGCGATGACAGCGATGATAGAGTCTGATTATGCTGTGTTTTAAAAAGATGCTCTTCAGATGAATGCTCGAGGCGTCTAATCTGTAGGGCTGTGAAAATAGTGGAGAGAGAAAGAGGGAATGAGAAGAAAGACCAAACATGAAAGAGGACACTTAGTTAAGAAAAGACTATGCCACATCGAATAGCTTCATGTGTTGGATAGAAAAAATTTAAATGTGATTTATTACAGCAAAGAAAATGCAATGAAATAAATTAAAAAATCAGACACAGCATTACTGTATGGATGAGAATGGGATTTATATTAAGTATTTGAAGAGATTGTCATTTATTCGGCTCACATCAGAAGGTTTTTCTTTAGGTAAGTGGAGGGTCGTTGGCTTTGTAGCCTTGAGAGATTCCATTCAGAGCAAATAAAAAACCTGTGCAACATTATAGAAAAAGGAACAAAAGGCAGACTGGTAAATGCTTCAAGGCATTTTTTCACCTTGTAACTTTTATCCATTCATCCACCCACACAACAGCTCCGCATATACTCGCCCTTAAAGTCAGTTTGCTTTTAATGTAGAATAATCGGTGTGAGCTTGACTGTTTTTTGTCGTTTTTTATTTCCCTTATTCTACTTCTTATCTCATTTTCACTCCTCTAGACTTGTAATGACTTTCACCTTTTCTAATACCCTCCCCCCAGTTTTCTTATCTCGTCTTCCCTCTCCATGAACTAAACCATCTGTCACCCCTTCAACTAGTTCTTCTTCTCTCCATTTTCCTGTTCTTCCTCTCCTCTCCTCTCCTCTCCTCTCCTCTCATCTCATCTTCTCTCCTCTCCTCTCCTCTCCTGTCATGTCTGTATCCATGAGGAACCCACCCCAGCGCCGGCGCTCTCTGGGTCCCGTCTCACCCAAACGTTTATACAGAAACCTGTCTGTCAGACTGAGGGGAGGAGAGTCATCTGTTGCTGGGGAAGTGGACACACCCAGGCACCTCAGCAAGTGTGCAGATGCTGTAAGATATGTTTTACGTGTCATTTTCGGGGGAGGTGCAGTGTCTGAAATGAAATTTTCTGTCCTCTTGATTGGGTTTTCATTATGGCTGAAATATACTGTATGAATGTTTTATCCCAGATGAGGCTTTGAGTTATGATTTGATTTATGGTTATGTGTCCTAATTACTGTCTCAGCATCTCCCTCCTCCTGAACCTATTTCCTCTCTCGTAAAATAAATCTATGAACCCTCTTTCTCTATCTGTCTCCCTCACCCTGCTGTGGCCCCACTCTCTCTCTCGCTCCCTGCTGCTCCCCATTAGTACAAGACCCTTTGGGAGGCTGTGGAAAATGAGGACACTTTGGCTGTACAAAGCCTGCTATCCAGAGACCACACCAGCTGTGGAGGAAGAGGAGGAGGAGGAGGAAGCTTGTGGGAGAGGGGAGAGAGGAAAGAAAGGGACTGGGAGAGAGAGAGGGTGAAGGGGGTGAACAGGATGAGCGAGCAGGGCCTGGTCCCCCTCGACGTAGCGGCCCTTACGCACAACTCCCCTCTGCTCCATGTGCTGACAAAGGGTGGAGCCAGGCACAACCCCATTTGTAAGTCTTATAAAACACCAAAAGTAACCAAAAAATGATGTCGTAAAAATGATGTCACAAGTCCGCAGTTCAATGCATGTCTGTCTCACTGTTTTTCCCCTCAGTGTGCCGACCAGCAGAATGGGCACTTAAGCTGGATGCTCTGGTGGCACTGGCAGGTAATCGGGTGGAGGAGCGGAAGAAGGAGTTGGTGAGGAGGACCAGTGCCGCGCCTCAGGCGCAAGCTGACGTCCAGAGACACGTCCGCCTCTGGAGCCTCAGGCTGCAGCTGTACTGCCGGATGAGAGAGAATTTCCAAAACACAGGTCGGTGGTCTTGGTTCAGCTTGTGGCGGTTCTCGAACCCTGGGAGTCTGACACCACCTTGGTTGTTTTCTGTCAACACAGACATTTTCTGTCCTTTTCAAACTCTGTCTCAACAAGTCAGAACTATTTTTTTCTATAAAGTCTCCATTACTGCTGACAAAGGCCACAGTCATCAGGTATTCAGCCCAACGACTCTCTTATGTTTCAGTGATTTCCTCACTGAACTCCTTTACTCCTCGGTGGCCTCTAGAAAGTTTCACTCCACCTCTTTTCACCCCATTTAAAATTCAACATACTGCCTCGCTTCAACCTTTCTAAACTCTTCCATGCACTATTCACTCCCTCCACCAGCTGCCAGTGGCTGCAACCTTGGTGTTAGTGTATATATATATATATATATATAAATACACACACACACACAAACACCTCTGCAGTACCTCTGTGAAGAGGTTTGATGCAACCTCTGTTCAGCTGTAGAAAGCTCAACAGGGTGGTTCCAGAGGTAAAAATCCCAATAATTACCAGCCATAATATTCAAACCCTCCAAGGTGGATTTACCAGAAGTTACTTGATTGTGAAACGATGTTAGCTGCTCCATAGAAGCCACAGAAAACACTACACTACCCATAATCCTCGGGTGTGATAGCAATGTTTGCTGTTACCATGAAAATGTTTAACCACAACCACGAAAATCTTGTTAGCTACTACCAGATCCGTTCATTGTTTTTTGCGTTACCAAAGAGCAACCAGGATTTCCCATGATTCCTGTTGGTAATGAAGCACTGTACCATATCGCTGGTAACAGTAACGGTACACAACCTACAATACAACACACTATATACACACATACACGAGAACAAGACACAGACTACAATATATCAAGGCTACACTAAAAAAACAACGTTGGACAGGGATCATCAGCTGTTTAGTTCTTTAGTTCTTTTACGAGGATTTTCTCAAACATCAATGGAAAAAAGGATTTAGAACCAGTAAAGTAAAAGTGTGTCTGGATGTTTCGCTCTATTTTACCTCTTAGCCTTGTTTCACCAATCTGCTCAAGTCGTCTCTCCATTGGTTCAAACTCAAGTTTTTTAGAATTATGTGATTATTTCCCCCTCTGCACTTATTTTAATTGCTCCGTATAAACATCTCTGTTTTGCTCTCATGTCATTTCTCGATAATGCAAGGCCAGTTTTCTTCCCTGTTGTTTTATGATGACAGCGTTACTATTGACAGGCGGCCGAGCACAATGGCCGTGTTGCTGCAGGCTATTAATTACTTTAACGACGTCCATAAACTTGTCAGGTGCCAAATCTGTGTGAGGGTAACGCTTTAATAATCAAATAACAACAGAGGTTGCGGGTATTTGAATCAGGCACAGTTCATATGCTGCACAGTTGTCAGTGGTTGTTGCCACAGTCAGAATTAATTACTGCTCAGTTTGAACTCTGCTCCGTCTTCTACATGTTTCCCTCAGAGCTCCCCGGCCCTCCCAGTCACGTATCCATCGTGGTGACCAGCACGTCCTCGCTGTTTGTGACCATCAAAGAGCCGGAGGGTGACACCATGGGGCTCATCACACGCTACAGAGGTGGGTGATTAATAACAGGATGTTTGATTCACTATGGAGGGATGGATGGATAGATACATGGCTGCAATAAGCTTGAAAGAAAACTACCAGAGGCCGACATAACAGTTTTTTTAGGCCTGTTGCAGTAAATGTAAGCTCTATTACCCCCCCCCCCTGTCTCTCACATGCATGGTTATAGCTTATAAAGAAATCCAATCATTTCCCAATTTGAGTCCGAACCTGGTCCTGATGGGCTCAGGTCGGGTATCCACACTCTCAGGCCTAAAATGGGCAGAGACATGATGGATAAATAAAGGACTCAGTGGAATATTTATTGATTGATCCAATATCATCAATGTCTCACACATCATTTCAGATGGCAGGTATAAAAGCTCTGTATTTATGCATCTAGTTTGCTATGCACGTAGTTTTACAGCTGCATAAATGTCAAACTTCGCAGCCAAGGCGAGATTAAGCGCAGGTGCAGCAAGTTCCCGACACTGTAAACATTCAAATCCTTACTTCTGCACCGGAGGAGGTTTTGAGTAAAGCCAGAGAATAATCTGTCAGTGTGTTCACAGTGGAATGGAGCACCTCAGCCAGCTTCAAGCGCATCCTTTGCTCAGCCCAAGTTACGGAGACCAAGAATCCCTCCTATAGTATCAAGGGACTCCTAGCAGTAAGTCCTGCACTACACACACACACACACACACACACACACACACACACACACACACACACACACACTCACACACACAGGCAAGCAAACAGCAGGGTATCCACATATTCTAACTGCAAACACACACACAGATATACAAACATATATTTAAATAGTTTAGTGACATGTAATTATGCAGACACATACTCTATAATACACACACACACACACACACTGTATTTATCTCTCTCCAATCATCATCCACTGTGCTGAACCACTTCCAATGTGAGGACACTTGTCCCCCTCAACTTAACCAGATGAATTAATAATGAGAGCAGTGTGTGATTTTTTTTTTTGTCCCGGAACGGAGGATTCATAAGGTTAATGCATGGTAATAATTTGGCGGTCTGGTGCTTCTCTAAACGCAGGGAGTGCATTACTTTGTAAGAGTGAGTGCCCACAATGTGAAAGGATGGGGTCCGCCTCAGTGCTCTACTCCAGTCAGCGCTGCCCCCTCCAGTGAGTATACTGAACTGCAAACTTGGATGAATGTGGAGTTTCCACCGCGAAGGGGCTCCGGTCTTTGTTCTCTCTGTCCCTGTGTCATGAAATCATTTGGCTGACATCAAGCTTGATGTGATTCCACTCATGGCTGGTAGATTAATGAAATATTAAAGGTGGCATTGGGAGTCGGTGGGCCTTGTATCCATGCCACTCAGAGTTTGAATTCAGCTCATAATCTTTCTTACATGGCAACTTTTATGATGGTAATTTCATTTATATTGCACATTTCATTCATAGGAACTCGACGTACTTCACATCGAGAGACTTGGTTGAAACTTAACAAACATACTAACAAATATAATATATATGTAGAGAGAAACAGATGTAAAGTTGTAAACTACATGTCTCTTTTATTATTATTGCATTACTATCCTCTTTATACTGTGAATTGCTGAAAGACATGTCTCGTTTTTTTTTTATATTGGAGACAAAAAACATTCAAAGAAGTGGAAACAGTCAGAATTGAACCACAGCAGTGAAATTTGTGATGTTCTGCATGTTGCACTCACTTAAAATAACTAAATCTAACTGGAAATGCATGTAAAAGCAGACAGTCTCTTGGATTTGGAAAGGTAGTACTCAGGACTCGCCTGCAGACGAGTTCTTAATGTCTTGGATGATTTTGCTTAATTGAAAGAAAATGAAAGTAACGATTTCTCTCTTGCTTGCGCTGCAGGCTGGAGGGAGTGCACTGGTGTGAAGTCACAGTTAAGAAACCACGAGGGCCTAGTGAGGAAACTGCTGGAAGATGCCAAAGAGCCACAATACAGAGGATACTGCATAGGTAACACTAACCCTAACACAAAAACCACTTATATCTAGGTTCTGATGGGTCCATAAGACTTTATACTGTATATATTAATATTTTTTATTGTCGTAGTTTCACAATATTTGCTGTCAATGAGTAAAATCTCAGTGAAATTAACACAAAAGGTTTTTAATCCATTTTTTAATCCTGTAATATATATTTATCTATCATTGAATAGAATAGAATCTGTCTTAGTTTTAGTATGAAAATCTATTACTCCTCTCCTCTCACTTTGCCCCGAGCCTATCTCAAGTTTCTGGGAAGAAATGCATTAAATGATAAAAGTCAGTTGAGCTTCAAAGTGTGAATGGCTTGTATTTGAAGACGTACTTGTGTGTTTTGTCTTTACTTGCATAAATGAATACGCTGAAATGTCAGAAAACATAATGAATATCAGGAACATTGCAGCATATTTGTTGTGATGTTTCTAATACGCTCATATTACTGCATTTATCTCCTACTTTACTTTATACCCATGTGCTCTCTGTGTCAACTCTTTTCACCATAGAGAGAAAACCTTTTCACCCCCTGCGTGTGCCGTGAATATATTTTGGCAGATAAAGTGATTCTCACCCCATGTGATCCTCCTCTCCTTCTCTCCACAGAGAGTTCGAAGCCCCAGAGTCCCAGCAAGCGTCTGTCTGTGTCTCGAGGCATCAAACAACTATTCCAGTCTGCCACCAAGTTTGTTCGCCTCCTACAAAGGTAGCGCTCCATCTGTCTCACCTATTCAAATGTGCCATGAGGGTTTGGGGGAGTTAGGGGCATTCAATTTGATGTGATTACAGCAGTGAAGTGAGTCCAAACTTTAAGTCTGTTAAGCTTATTGAAAAAGAGCAGGAGTGGAATTGAAGTTGCCGCAGCAGCAAGATGGATGATGATGATGAGTCGCAACTGACTGGTCAAGACTTAACTGTCTCTTACTTTCAGTGGACCACACTTGGCAGCTAACACTAGATAAATGGGACAGCTCTGCAGTAGGAAAGGGGCACAACTGTAAAAGAGAGGAACTACAGCAATGCTTTAAAACAAGTAGTTGAAGTAGTTGAAGTTATAACGAAGGAGGTCATGTTTTCACCAGCATCACTTAAAGGGCGGAGACTATCCAGCACGATGCATTTAACCAGCAGCGATATTCTCAGACGGTGTCGCCTGGGAAACTATTCATCGTTGTGGATGTCACAGTCGTCACAGAGACGAATCCAAAAATCCAAGTATTCAAAACCAAAGTCCAAACATGAGGAGAAATGAGTCCAAAAACTGAAATCAAATGTTCAGAAAGTCTTTCAGAAGATCAACATGGCAGCAGAATCATGTTCATCAGAATATAGAATGACCTGTTTTATTTCATCTGTGTGTTTGCTCTCCCCCATGTTGATTGGAATAGGGGCGTGTATTTGGCAACTGTGTTCTACCACAAGGAAAACATCCTGGTGACAGCTGAAGATCAAATCCCGCTGGTGGAGATCCAGTGCTGCTCCACCTCCATCACCCACGACTTCCTGTGGTTTGCTAAGGTGAACTGTTTGTAGCTAGAGCCACACACACACACACACACACAGTAAATACTGTTCTAAATGTAAACCACAGTTTAAAATCGATGTAAACTGTGTGTTGGTTGGTGGAAGCATCGAAACCATGAAGGCTGATCGTAGTTTTTCTCTTGCAGTTGTCCTGTGCATGGCAACAAGTGCCCTGGCTCCAGCAGGCTCTTTTCTCTGCACACTCATCCTCCTCCTCCCTCCTCCAGAACAGGCACAACATTTTAAGAGCTGTTTCCCAGCTGCAGGTAGGAAGTTAAGCGGCTTACTCTCCATGATAAGAATTATTACAATGGGTTAATTGCTATTTTAATTACCTCTTTACATCACTTCTTCCTCCTGCTCTCCCTACTGCTGCCTCGACTCTCTATCTCTGGCTCCAAACCTGTGCCCCCACAACCTGAGATTTCCTGCATAAATCCCTGTTATCCTCATATTTATTCATTTATTCATGCCCATGCTTCTGTTTCACCTCCTCACCCCACCTTTCTTTACCATCAGTCTTCCCTGGGAACGATGGACCTGGGCCAGGTGCACTACGAACCAGTCAAAGACCGACAGGGCAACGTACTCCTGGTGACTCTGAAAGAGTTCCCCAGTCTTCCCAGGTGAGACAGAGCCTTTAGGTTCATTCTGTTAATCTCTCAGCTTTTATTTCCTCCACATGGAGCAGAGGATTTCTGTTTAGACGACAGTCTCCATCATTCAATCATCATTCAGCTTCCTGCATTCATGCTGCTTTAGCTGCTTTTAGACATGCTCTGGAGAATGTCAGGAGATTCTCGATTCAGACACGTGACAGACAAACAAATACAACACAAATATCTTCACATGTCAAGAGAGCGTTTGGTGATAACGGCTGACAGCAGGGTCGATGTGCTGTAAACAAAAATATGTGATCTCCGCAGCAAAATCGTTTCTGAAAACCGCTTCATTAAAAATAAATCAAACATTTTCAATATCTACCAGACTGATTTTTCACCATCTCCCGTGTCCAAGGGTGATAACAACCCAACCGGGCACCAGGCTTGTTTACCAGCTGGTTGGGGGTTTCAACAGTTTTTCATTGGTGGTCTCATTTGGGTGCGTTTGATTCTTACTCAAACTCTCTGTTTCACTCAAAGCCCTCCTGACCCTCCGCTCCACTGGATGCCCTTGACCCGTCTGGAAAAGAACCGCAGCAGAACTCCTCTCCTGCCTGAGCCCACCGCCATGGACATGCTCTTTGAACAGCTCAGGGTGAAGCTGGATATTTATTTGTGTTTGTGTGTGTGTAGAAAGAGAGACACAACATCTAACATCACAGACACACTGCTATGTGCAGCAGAATACATTATACACTGAATTCATTTTGTTTGAGTGTTTTTTCGCTTTAACCATTTTATCATTCAGCGAGGTTTTCAAACAACCCCCAGAAATGCACATGAATTAATGAGCCCAAAAATAAAAAAATAAACAAGATGAAGTCACCAACAACTGATTCTCTCTGTTGTGCAGGAGAAGCTGTCCCTCCACAGGCACAGCATTCAGTGGGCACAGCCGGGTCTGTACGTGGGCATTCTGAAACTGTGCAGCTCAGTAGAACAGATCCGAGTCCTGGTGCCTCAGAGGCTGCCCAATCTGCTCTGCCACACACGGGTCCGACACAACGCCCACGTGTCCAGGTAACACAACCACTGCTGATTCGATCTGAGGAACCACATCAGTCCTAAATATTGAATTGTGCAAATCATACTTTTATCTTTGACAAGCAAAGCATCTTGTACCAGGGGTGCAGAAAAACTTGCATGCTTTAAAAACGATATTTATAGTAGTTTGGGAATAACAAAGGAAGACAGCGGTTCAGCGTGAAGGATTTAGTGACATCAAGTGGTGAAGTTGCATGTTGCAGCTGAATACCCCTCACCTCAAAACTCAAAAGGTTTAGTTTGTCCAGTCTGGGCCACTGTAAAAAACATGGTGGCCTCCGTAGTGAGGTAAATATAAAGTATTTAAAGATAATGGGCCCATTGCAGGGTAAAGATAACAGCTATTTGTACATTTGAATATAAATATTGAATTTTATTTTCAATTACTGTCTGAGAGTAAGAAGGAAATTCATCCAACAAAACCAGATGGCAGAATACAGATGTTTTATACCTATCTTAATCTTAATCTTAGGATTGTCTCAGGATTGTCTCACCTCTGGTCTTATCATGATTTTCATAGTGATGTTCAATTTGCTGCATTGTTGTGCAACAGAGACGAGTGGGCGTGGCTCCAGAGTCATGTTTACACCACGACCAATGGCAGCAATCAGAACCTGTTGAGCGGCGAAGACGAAAGCTTGATGGAGAACAGCGGGCTGGTGGAGTTTGTCCGGTCCCTGAGAGCAGCCATCACACATCTCCTGACGAAGCTCAACATCCCCCTCTACAGGGTAAAAAATCCCCTCAAGCCGCCTTAAACATTCTCCTTAACACTTTCTAAAATGATTGTGCCGTGTCCCCGACAGGCGTACCAGTACGGCGTGTACACTCGCGAGCTGCTGCAGTTTGGAGACAAACTGTCCGTGCTGCTGCTGCTGCCTCCCAGTGAGGACTTCAGCTCCAGCTACTGGCCTCTGGTGGGCACCAAGGAGCCCGGCCTCACCATGCCTCTGCAGATCTTTGAGCTCGGTAGGACAAACAACCGTAGTCAACAGAGAAAACCCAACAAAAAACATCCCAGGATCTGTTAGTACGGTGTGACTCCATAGTTTGATCATCTTTCCCTCTCCCAGTTCACTTCTGGACGTACGAACGCGACTTCCTGTCCCAGTACTGCCAGGCCTGGGTGAGGCTGGAGCTGGACACACATCTGGCCCAGCAGGCTCTGCGGGAGGCGCTGGACACCAAGGAGGTGCAGGAGGCCAGAGAGAGGCTGAACCGCATCACCGAGCTTTCCCATGTGAGAACATGAATGTGTTTGTCTGCTTGTCTTTCACCACATCTCTTCCTTTCTGATTCATGAAGCCTCAATGATGGAGATTAAGAAGAGATAAGGCTTTAACTAGGATGACCAATCACTGTGCCTCCCATAATATTTTCAATATCACACCTAAAGACCTTTCATTTCTTCTGTTGCCCTGTGTTCTCTTGTTTGGTCAGCGTCTGGATGTGGTGTGGAGAGACGCCCGCTGGATCATGGACTGTCTACAGTGCGTTCGGTCCAAGCAGTGGGTGGGGGCAGTGCCTCTGGGTCTGGTGATGGGCGGAGACCCACCGCCACGTCCTGATGATGAGGAAGAGGAGGAGAGTTTGACCACCAGACTGACGTGGCCCAATCGGATGCAAGTGCAGAGAGCCAACACAGGTACGATGGTGATGTGGGTGTAATTAAGCAAGTCTTAGTCAATTGCAAGTCGGGCAAACTTCACAGTTAAATCGTATAATCTCCTGCTGCGGGATGTAAATCTAGAGAATGTCTGTGTTTGACCATCCTCTACATGAGAAACTGTCAAAACAAATGCTTTAGCTTCGTCTGAATGATGCTTTAAATCAAAGACTATTTTCACGTTTCCCTTTCAGAGAGTTTAGTGTGTTCGACTCCACCCAATGTCGTCACTGCCGAGGTCTCCCCTCCGGCAGGAATCATGGTCGCTCCTGGAGAATTCACCCCACTGGTGTCAACGGAGGGCGTGGCAAAGGGAGGTTACCCTGTGGACATCACTGCCCAGTCAACTGTGGACTTGACAAGCATTGGCCCGTCTGAAATATGTGCAACCACTTTAATCGAATCTGGACTAGAGCCTGGTGCCGTCGCACAGATGGACGTAGGGTTCACAGTTCTGGACGCGCAGGAGGCCTACAACAATGAACAGGATTTTCCTTCCAGCATCACTGAGGTAATCCGACCAATGGAGATGGCGGAGTTAGTGGACATCCTGCCAACGCTGAGTCTTATCGAGGAGGAGACGCCCAGTGGTCCGCCCACACCATCAGTCATGGACATGCTGGAGAGCTTTGGGCTGGGGATCGATGAAAACAACACGCTGTTCAACTTGGGTCACTCCTGCTTGATCAGTGGAGATGGGAGTCTCTCACAACACAACCTGCACTGTAACAGCAGCAGGAGTGAGACACACAGTAAGAATATGGCGTCACAAGGACAAGACGCGTTGGCTTCTCACGCCATGTTCAGCGCCACCGGTGGTGACGTGCCTGTTTCGAGCTGGGACTTTCCTCCAGAGCTTTCAGAGACGCAGAAGGTTCCCAGCGAGGTAGCGAGCTTTCCAGTGAGAAACCAGGTGGAGTGGGACAGACCCTCCAACAGTTCATCCTGATATCGACTCATCAAACAGAACTACTTAGAACTTGTGTGATTTTGAAACCACAGTGGGCTGCACGCCAATGGTTCATAGAGAAAAGTTTTAGGTTTGGAAATGGCTTTGGATCAGTTACAGTTTTCCTCGATTGCTGAGGCCCCTTTAGGCTACATCCATACTACAAGGTTTTCTTTTGAACACCCTGCTACAGTTACACCTGGCGTCCACACTACTCCGGAGGTTAAGAGCCTCCAAAACAGAGAAGTTTGGAAACACTGCTGCAACCTTTTTAGTTTAAAAGCTCTGAGGCTGCGTAAGAGAGGGCAGAAACAAAGATGTTTCTACGATGACGTAGACGTATCTGCTGATTGGGTCTTTTCAGTCATTTCATCCATACTGCTACTATAAATAAAACGTGGTAGTGTGGCTGTAGCCGTAATGAAAGTGGGATTGACTTGATCCTCATCACCTTCCTAGCTCAGCAGAAGTTTTCTTTTTACACTTTTTTTTTATTGGGTTCAAACATTTTTTGGACCCTCTTTCAAAACACTTAACACAGATCTCATGCAAAGACCCAAAACATCTTTGTTTACCTGAGCTAAACAAAAGGAAAACATCTGTTCACAGCTGTATGAATCTCTAATGGAACTGTGTGAGGCTCCTTTGCACAAATCTTCAGTCAGTCTGTATCCACCTGTTTTAAAAGATGCCACGTCTGTGTTGCTCTTCGCAAACATGGATCAAAATGAATTAATGCAGCACAAAAGCTGAACCATATTCAAAGTCCACAATTATTTAACCTACATCATGTATACAGTCTTTTCTAGATTAGGGATCCTACACAGGGATTCAGTGACCTCCAGGGGTCCTCAGAGGTACTGTCCAATCAATTCATCATTCATAATTAATTCATTAAAATATAAAAATAAAATAAAAAACAGAAAACAAATCAAACATTCGCAAAAATTAATGTCCTTTGAAAAGTATAATTCATACAACTTGACGAGAGACTACACGTTAATACTTTTTCATGTGCAGGCAGACTCAATCCTGCACATAAACATGACGATGAACTAGTGAGTTACGTAATACAGTAACGTTAGATAGATTTTTTTATTATGCATGTAGTAGGGGGTCCCTGCTCTGTCCCTCTGTCAGTAAAGATGTCCCTGGCCTGAAAAACGTTGAAGACTCCTGGTGTGGAAGCTCAAAGACATTTCATGGACACATAATGACCTGCGGACAAGATTGAAATAAATAAAACTTAATAAGAAAACTATACTGTTTTCAAGAGATGCTCTCAAAACTGTGTAGAACATGCAGCTACAGAGCAGCAGGGTTACATCTCAAGTCATATAATATGTCTCTTGTGCTTCTTTAGCTCAAGCTATGATGGTGAAACATGTAACAGACGTGTAGCACAAATGAGTCTGAGCTGCTTCATGTTGATGCTGTGTTTTGTATTTTGTTGTTCACTGTGTAACAATCGATTGAAGGGAAATATTCATTTGACCACAAGTTGTGATGTTTGATATTTGCTTTTGTTGCAGGTGGTTCCTGTTTTGTGAGTTTCTGAGCATGTGTCACGTGTTTGGACAGTGTGCTTGTGTTTCTCTGTGTGTAACCGTCTTGATAAAGGGTTTGAGTGGACACAACCTCAGCTAAGTCATCGTCACTGATCTGAAAATGGACGTGGACAGTTAGAAAAGAAAGGCACCATTACTCCACTAATAATATTATATGTGGTCTGGACCTGTAGCTGATCTATTCTAATGTTCAGTCCAGTAGAGCTTTATAATGGCAGTTCTATCACTTGAAGATCCATCACACTCACTACAGCATGGAGCACATTACTGCATTTTGGGGCTGGTAATAAAGAATAACTGAAAAGCTGACACTCTGTGAGTTTTTAATTGATTAATTGATTTTGTATCCTGTTCATTAAACACCGCGGCACCCAGAGAACGAGATCATACCGCCTGTCAGCGGCCAGACTGGAAACTGCAACAGCGAATTCTTTTCTATTATAGCAGGACGTACCACCGCGTGATTATCCGGACTCACAGTGGAAACATGTGAGTGCACAGTTCGTCTCTGGTGTAGAAACCAGTCTCGACTTAATAATAAATGATTTGGTGTTGCAGTGTGGGAGGCGGAGTGGAGCATCTCTCTCTCATCACAGGACTGCGACAGATGCGCAGCTGCTTCCAGCGGTTTGGTGGAAATAGATTAAAAAAGACAAGTCAAAGGAAAAAGTGCATCTGAGAACTCACGAGATATTTTATAGTCGTGGAATCCGCGTCTGGACGAAGGTTTGTGTTTTCATCACAGCTCGTCTGTTGTGATGTCATCCTCTGAAAATGCTGCGTCACATGAAGGTATGTGGATTTACTGTTATCACAGTCATGAAGACTGGACTGTGTATGATGACATCTACAAGACATGATTCAAACTAAACAGCCTGTAGTCCAAAAAGATGTGAAATTGATAAAATAGCCCAAATATCAAATGTGATAATAATCATTGTAAACCTTGAAAAGACAATAATCTTAAATCTATGCATACTTTAAATATTTGCCAGTGAAGATAATAAATAATAAAACTGAAATTACTTCACCGCTGTTGTGTCCAGACTCACATGAGGTCACGTGACCTTTGACCACTGAAATCTATTCTTTAAGTCCAAGTGACAACTGATCAAATTGTAAAGACAAAGACTTGAGATGTTGATGTTGTGTGAGGTCACAGTGACCTGGATCTATGACCTTTGACCACCCAACTATAATCAGTTAAACCGTGAGACTAAATGTGCCAAATTTAAAAGTGTTGTCTCTGGGCATTCTTAAGATAAGGTATGTTCATGTACTGAGACTTTACTTGCTCCACAGTCTGTGCAGCATCATCCCCAGCACCAGAGTCCGAACCCCTGAGGCTCGTCCTGCTGGGGAGGACGGGAACAGGCCGAAGTTCCTCGGGCAACGCCATCCTGGGCAGGTCGGCTTTCAGGGCGGACGTCTCCCCCTCTTCTGTGACCACGCAATGCAAGAAGGAGACTGGGACAGTGAACGGGCGCAGCGTCTCTGTGATTGACACCCCGGGGTTCTTCCACACACAGCTGCCACCTCAGGAGGTCATGGCAGAGGTGGGGCGGTGTGTCACCCTGTCCTCTCCGGGACCCCATGCCTTCTTAGTAACGCTGCAGCCCTGCAGGTTCACAAAAGAGGAAAGGGAAACGCTGGAGTGGATCAAGGCTACATTTGGGCCTGAAGTCCGCAGGTTCACCATGGTGCTGTTCACCTGGGGAGACAAGCTGCAGGGCAAACACACCGGGGACTTCCTGGAGGAGAGCAAGGAGCTGCTGGAGTTTGTCAGCAGCTGCAATGGAGGGTATCATGTCTTTGATAACAGCGAGCGGGACAAGACAACAGAGTGGACGCCACAAGTCGAGCAGCTGCTGAAGAAGGTGGACAAGATGGTGGAGGGCAATGGAGGCGGTTGCTACAGCAACGAGATGTTTCGGGAGGCCGAGAGGGTGATCAAGGAGGCACAAGAGAGGATTCTGGGACAAAACCCGGAGTCCCCTCAGAAGTTAGCTGAGGTCAAAGAGGAGCAGGGACCAGAGTTAGAGAGGAGGAGGAGGAGGGAGGAGGAAGAGGCCAGGAAGAGGGCAGAGGGCCTTTTCTGGTGCGAGCTGCTGACTGCGGTGGGGAAGGGTGCAGCAGAGGGGGCAGGAATCATGGGGAAGGACAAAGGGAAAGGGAAAGCTGTGACGAAGGTGAAGGTGGTGGAGAGGGCAGCCGCTCTGGCAGCGTCGCCGCTCTCCATCAGCTCTGCCGCGAAAGTGGTGGGAGGGGCTGTGAGGGAGGGGAGTAAAGTGTTGTACAAGCATCGAAAAACTTTGCTGCACTGAGGGAAACTTTACTGCACTGAGGGAAACTTTGCTGCACTGAGGGAAACTTTACTGCATTCAAATGTAGTGGAGTTATGGTCTTTATTCAGCCCAGAGGAGAACAACTCACTCATTCACACATTCTATCTGTAATTAACACTGACAGAGTGCACCAGCACTTTCAGACCACACTGTCAATGCAGGTGTATGTATGTGTGTGTGTGTGTGTGTGTGTGTGTGTGTGTGTGTGTTTGTGTGTATGTATGTATGTGTGTGTGTTTTGGGGGAGTGTACACAAAGGTAAACATCCTGGTATGTTTCAGTCCTTGTGGATTGGGAACAAAGAAGAACACCACACCTTTGAGTTGACTGAAGTCATATGTTATAATAAAAGAAATGTCAATGCATATACCATAATCGTGTGCAATTCACCTCTCTGTCAGTAACATGTTTTACAGACATTTTACAGAAATTAAAAAACGCTCTGATGCCATGTTTACCCTCAACACAAGACAGTTAAAGAACTGACCCGGGGGGGAGGACCACAACATTTGTTTTCCTCAAGCGTTTCAGCAGCTGTTTGTTCCATCTTTGGTTCCATTTAGGAAAAATTACAAAAGAATTTAGCCTTACTTTTTTCACCCATGAATATATTGGACATGTTTCTTACAAAAAGACGACGATGACAAAGAGGAAATATTCAAAGTTAACATGATTGGCAATAAGGAAATAAAAACATCATGGTAGGTTTAGAGTGTGTCATCACCAGAATCAAAGAGGAAGACACTTTGTTGAATATTACACATTCACAAATATGATAATATTTGTAATTACTGTATCATCAGGAAAGACCAGAGGTGACTAGAAATATGTGGGTTCTCTAACAGCTACAATAACAGGAAGCACTGGATCTGTAGCTACACTGTGTGGAAACTAAAGCTGCACACAATCTGAATCGGAGAGCTGTACAAAAAGGCAACAGCAACTTTCAGGCACATTTCTTTGTGGATTATCTCTCTGCTGATGGGAAACTAAAGACAAACACACAGTTTCCATAGTGTTACTCGTTTCAGGGACACACTTCAAGTGTCTCATTTGCATCTTATAAAAACAAACAAAAATACAGTTATGCACAAACACGCACTCGCAAGCTCACATTCGCAAACACATAGACTCAAACTACCAGTCAGACAGAAATTTAATTTCAAGAGTTGCACTTGTTTTGGTCTAGAGAATGAAAGCAGACCTTTAGCTCCCTTATAATAAACACGTGTACAGTTGAAGGGCCGGGTCTGTTTTGAAATGCGGAGCGGTCGCAGGCACAGATGGGTGGTTCGCCAATGGTATTTGTTTTAAATGGGCATCGGCAGGCTCATCTTCCCTCTTCCTCGAAGTACTGCGCACAGGCAGGAGGAAAGAAAAAGAGGACAATGTGTTAGAGCTTGATTTAAAAATGTAAGGTCCTGTTTGTTAACAGTTAACAAACACTATTCACACTCATCTGACCGGATTTTTCCCTTATGTACTGTGTACAATGATACATCACTTCCTCAACTAGAAAAGCAGGATAATTACTTCACATCTCACAGTAGACAGACGATGCCATTCACACATTATAACTCAAAAAATCAACTTAGTACATTTGCAGCCCTCTGTGTATTAAATTCTTCTACACATAGTTATAAAATGATGGTTTAGGTTTTATGGGTTAGAAACTATTTGATATATTATAAAGAGCATTTGTGATTATTTTTTATATGTAAAAAATAAGCAAAAGTCAAAATCCCTGTTAACTGCACCTCCACAGATGAGGAAAATAAACATAATTACAATAATACAACTAATTTACAGCTAATTATATCAACAGAAATTGATGTGAAAGCTGAATTTCCCTTCACAGATATCTCTACTCACCCCTTGTGACGTAGAGGTAGAAGAAATCGCAGAAGAAGATGGTCTGCACGACGCCAGACACCACTGCGATCTGGTCAAAGAAGCCCTCCGTGTGGTAACGCCACACCCAGTTGGCTATGTAGAGGGCTCGATAGAGGCCCAGGAAGAACAGATAGTGTGTGGTGATGGACTCCGCCTCGCCAGTTTTGGTGATCATGAAGAGCTGGGGCATTATGGCCACCGCCTCCAGGAAGATGGAGAAGGTCCAGAGGATCTGGGTGGAAGCAGCAGGAGGGAGAGAGTTTTACTGTAATCAGTCTTTCAGTGGAGACATTATGAAAAAAGATGAAAAGTGGTATATATATATATATATATATATATAAATAATAACAATGAATAATAACAAATCCCTGCAGCTACAAATAAAAATGAAGATATGACTGTTGATTCAGCAGAATTGAAAAGAGCGTCAGAGTGATTATTTACCTCCATCGGGGTGAAGGCGTAGTTCTCCAAGAAGGACAGTCCGATGACGGGCACCAACAGGAACTCTATGCGGAACGTGTCATTTTCCGAGTCGAATGTGTTCCTGAAGCGCATGTAGATCAGGTACACGGTAGCATAGGACATCGACAGGAACACCACCTGAGACCAGTGTCAAGTAATTGTATTTGAACATGGATGAAACCACAGTGGTTATCCAGCTAACCTCTGTTTATTTTAATCTGCTGACACTAGTACTTCTCTCTTTACTGGAGCCTAGACTCATTTGTCCCTGTTAGGATCCTGTAGAGCGATGACTCAGGTTTTCCAGCGATCTGAGTGTTCAACAGTTTGGACGTTATGATTCGTTATCTCAAAGTTAACCTGCTCCAGAGCAGGATAACGCTTCAGCATAAGTTACTGTGGCGATTTAACTCAGTAAGAAGTGAGCCACCTTCATATAACTGAAAACTCACAAAACCGATAACCACAAATCCTGGTGAGTGTCTCACACAGCCTTTGATTTACAAACCGGTTCATTAGGCACATGAGAACAAAATCAATCGCTCAGATATGTAGCCACACTCAGCAGGAGGAAGTTTAGGTTTTCACTGGGGTTGTGTTAAGGACAGGAAACGTGTGTGTGTGTGTGTGTGTGTGTGTTACTTCACTTACCTTCATGACCGTGTTGTAAGGAGAAATGAAGACGGTGAATAAGTCGAGGTACCTGGTGGTGAAGACAAGCGCAAACAGCACCTGAGACTTCCCAGAGATGCCTAAAGAAGAAAAAGAGAGAAATCATTCCACTGAGATTATTAATCATATCGACCATCGTATGCAGATGATGGTTCATTCACTGCTCCTGGACAGTTTCTTGGCTGAATAAGGGAAGAAAGCAGCAGAGGTGTAGACTGAGTTTGTTTTAAAGATGTAGCCTGATGTGTGAGAGGTGGAGCAGGCAGCAGATTGTTTAGTTACCCTTGCCACGTCGCGTCCACTCCTGCAGAACACAGCATCGTGTAAACACCAAACAACACACACATCTGACATGTGCAGCAGGTTCGTAAAGTGCAAAACTGTCTCTGTGCAGTGGTGCATGTGTGATGTGACGCAGTCAGAGCCAGAACAAGTCTCCTGTAGTTTGCAGAGCAGTGCTGGTGTTGCTGTGTGGAGTGTGAGTCTACCTGCACAGGACCTGGACCTCCATATCTTCAGGAGCAGGATGATGATGGCCGCCAGATGTGATGTGTCACCCGCCAGACGAAAGATGTTCATGTTGTTAACGTTGTGCTTCAACAACAACAACAACGAGAGTCTGGATACAACAACAACAACAACAACAGGCCTGACACGTCCCCGGGAGACAGGGCAGAGTTAGTTAGCCTCAAAAACAAGACTAGCTAACAGGCTAACGAGACTTCCGGTTGGTCCAGCAGCGCTGACCTCGACTCTCTGGATGCAAAAGTGAGTAAAAGTAAAAGTGTGGAGGTTTCTCAGCTGAGTGTGAGCAGGAGCCTCAGAGGAAAGTGTTTCCAGAGGAGGTGACGTGGCTGACAGCTCACACAACAGGAGCTAGCATCAAGCTAACCCGGATCCGTCAGACGCGCCATGTTCCGGTTCAGGTTTTTCAAAGTTAAACTCGCGCTGAGTCGTCACGCGCACTGGCATTAGTCGTTTACCTAAAGTCGTCTCTCTATAAAAACGTGTCCGTGTCCGGACTCAGATCCACACGTGTTTGGCGTCGAAAATAAACTCACCGAGTTGTTCGTTCAAATGTGACGTTGTTTTGTTTTGAAAGGCGAAATCCCTCCTATCCACTGCTGCCTGATGTTTTCCGGTTTACTTCAGTCATCTTCAATAAGCTGATGGAAACAGCAGGTGGCGCTAGAGGGCAGGGGGAAAGCAATATTATCTATCTATCTATCTATTTATATATGATCTATTATCTATATATCTATCTATTTATGTATTTATATATTATCTATCTATCTATCTATTTATATATTTATATATTATCTATCTATCTATCTATTTATATATTTATATATTATTTATCTATTTATCTATTTATATATTATCTATCTATCTATCTATTTATATATTTATATATTATCTATCTATCTATCTATTTATATATTTATATATTATCTATCTATCTATCTATCTATCTATCTATCTATTTATATATTTATATATTATCTATCTATCTATCTATCTATCTATTTATATATTATCTATTATCTATCTATCTATCTATTTATATATTTATGTATTATCTATCTATCTATCTATTTATATATTTATATATTATCTATCTATCTATTTATGTATTATCTATCTATCTATCTATATATTTATATATTTATATATTATCTATCTATCTATCTATCTATCTATCTATCTATCTATCTATCTATCTATCTATCTATCTATCTATCTATTTATATATTTATATATTATCTATCTATCTATCTATCTATGTGATGATGGCTGTGATGAAATGATCTAAGATAGTGGATTCAGTGGATGACATCAGTGACTGTTGAACGTCTGTAACATGAAGACATCTCATTATAAACTGGGATGTTTTACGTCACAAACACATGAGTGACCTCTATCCAGTGACGACTTGCAGCATTCATGATTTTCAGTGTTTTAAAATACTCTCTCTGTCTCTTTCCTGGTGTTTCTCCACCTACCTCCCTTTCTTCCTGACTCTGTTCTGTGAATCACCATCAGAACACCTTGAAACCACTCACCCTCCATCTGTCATCATGGTGTCTCCCTTCAGATCCCACCTCCTCCCCTGTCGCCCTCCTTCTTACGATAACCTACAGATTTGTAATTCTGGATTTGCACACATCCCGCGCGCCTGCATCCTACTTTCATGTTGGATGCAGTAGAAACAGCAACAGGGCACCTGAGGTCACAGAGGAAACGCTGTCAGCCTACTCAGAGTACATGTGTGGTGCCTGGTGCGGAGAAGTGAGGGGGCACCACACACCACCGGAGAGCACCGGCCTCCTTCTACACCCCTGAAGCATCTAAACACAGAGCCTGGGCCCTTTATCTGCCACTGGGTTGTTCACGAGGAGTGTTATTCTTCAAGTCTTCACATCATTTCAAAGATTCTGCTTCATACGTCTCCTATTTGTGATTTATTTCAGTCCAGCATGTGGCTGAAGGAAGATGAGCCCACGGGAAATGTGCTGTAGAGAACATCCTGTGGACAGAGCTGACCCGTATGTGCTGTTGTAATGAGGGTGTTCTGAGCAAAAGGTTACGGGAACCTAATCTGACACCCAGGCCTGATTAGAAGCTATTAATACACACACACACACACAGATGCACGTCCCCTGAGGAGTCTGTCCTCCTGGTCATCTCCTCCCTGGACTGTGCGACCGTCTGAAACCCCCCATCTCCTCCCTTCCTCTGACACGGCCCGTCTTTACCTCTGCTGAGGAGATTCTGTTTTCACCCGTGTGTGTTTGTTTTACACATTACACAAAAACGACTAAACACATTCAAGGTCAAGGAAGAACTCTTTATATTGTAATTAAACCACATCCCTTTCTTTTCTATTCCAGGATATTTAGAGGACTGAAATCGAGGAGTGTGTGAAATTTAGTGCAGCTTGATTTAATTTAAGCGGATTGGTGCCATTCTAGTGTCAGATTTTGTTTGTGAGTCTGCGTCTGTTTGAAAATCACACAAAAAGTGAATCAAAAGGAGCTTGTGCATTATAACATTTTAAGGCCGTATATTCTCTAAATTCTCTCCTTGATTTCTGCATTGATCGGATTTTATTATCAGCCTGTTTACCAGTGTAACAATGATTGAGTTGTTCAGATTCACACTGTGGGTTTTCCTCCCCTCGGGGTCGGGTGCATCTACAAAGAAATATTTTTCTTCACATCTGAGAAAGAATTCAGAGAGACGCTCAATAACGTCACCACCTTCCTCTGTTGTGGGTCGACTGCTCCGTGTGGCTGACCTGCTCCAACCAGCAGATATCTCCGGCTGCCTGTGTGGTGGCAGTAATGCAGACTGAACTGAGGACGAGGAGTAAGGAGCTAAAGGGGAGCTGCTCTGTGACGGGGGGGGGGTTTCCATTGAGACAGTTTTTACTCAATTCATATCATACATGTGGATTCCACATGAAGAGACGTTTAAAGCAGAACAGTAAATGTGAGAGATGATGAAGTTTTGAGGTTCGCTGTGGATGAAATGTTTTCCTCAGACACTACGTCACAATAACTTGTGAAGATGAAAGAAAAGGAATTAAACAATTGACGATGACTTTGATGTAAATTATGAAGCTGGTGGAGCTTCACTAAAACAGAGAGGAGACGGTTGCATACTATCACATATTTAAACACTTAAACAGTGGAAATATCCAAATGTCTAATTATGTTATCAATAATACAAATAGAAGTAGTAGTAGTAGTAGTAGTATCCCTGCCTATATGTGCATATATATATATAAATACAGTTATATAAATTAGTCACATGACTCTACTGACTGACTTATGGGAATTTATGTCAGTTAAACAGAATTCTTTGGTAACAAAATAATTCTTTATAATTAATTTCACATCAGGGAGTCTCTGTGTTATATGACATTACTAGGTTGCTGAATATTTATTTTCATGTTTAGTAAACACACAGAGAACGACGTGTTATGATTTAGTTATTTTAGGTACCAACTATTATTATATTGTACTTTTTAAATCAAATTATTCAGATGAATCCCAATTAGCTGACCTGACAATCAAAACTTGATTGGAAATGGATCACAAACAATCTTTCCAGGTTGTGTCTATGCTTATTCTCAATTTAGCAACTGAACGTTCTTGCATTATATTGTAAATATAACACTTCAGCACTATATGACATTGTTGGTGCAGCCTTCAGAGCTGTGGGACTCTGTAGTTTTCACTGTGTGGACGTTCAAGCTTCAGTAATATTCCTGTATTATCATCATCACTGTTTTAAATGATGTTGGCTCCTCAAATCCCTTCATTTCCAAAATGTCATATTTTCTTTGTCTTCCACCTGTTACAGCACCATCTCCTCAAAGGGAAAGTAGAAATCATGACTCAATTGAGTTTTCACTCGCTCACACGGGCACATCAGGCATTATTCAACACCTACACATGCAGAGAGTGCACAGATAAAGTGGCAGCCCCTCTGTAGTCTCATCTCCTCTTCTTTTCTCTCCTCTCCCTCCCTCCAAAACCCAATCTCATCTGCACATGGAAGATTGACACAGAATTTACAGCTGGGGGGTGCATGAGTACGCAAAGGAGAGTGCTCACAGACAGGATTATATCAAGTGAAGGAGGCGGCGGAGGACAATGCAGGATTAAAAAGAGAGAAACAACAGGGACGGAACAATGAATAAGCAACGAAGGAGAAACTAGAAGAAGGAAGTGAGAAGAGAATAAGGGATAACAAACCATGAAGTGTGAGGATGTGGGACCTTGGCCCTGGACTGTGAGGGTGGGAGTCTGAGACGTGTAAAGGAACTGGAAACAACAAACTCCAGGGAGGTGAGTATCATTTACAATCAACCACAGTTTGAGAGAACACGTTTTTTTATTTGTTGAATAAATATGATTTACATCTTTGCTCTCCAGAGCTGTTCTAACTTTGCATACACACAATGGTCGAGATATCAGATAACAGTGAAATTAGCAGCTGCGTCAGAGAAACTAAAGCTCAGGCATCATGGAAACTGTTTTGTCGTGTGTGAACAAGTGAACAGTCACTACTCCATCTCATATATCTAAGGCATGGGTCAGACTCCAAGACATCACCTGGAATTGTTCATGCACACTTGTTGATTGTGATCTGATATAATACAAAATAACTCGGTTTGTCTATTATAATTTGTACGTCATGAAATCAAACAAACAGAAATACATCTCAAGGTAAAGCCTCATGATACCTGAGGGAGGGGAAAAAACCGAAAATACAAGTCATCAGCGTCTTACACAAATGAAAAAAGTTTTATAAAAGGGTTGTGATCTCAGATTTTGATACAAATGCATACAACATCTATAATGCACAGAAAAAGTGCTCAAAATATTAGAAATATATGAACATGGACACAATAAAAGAGGATCTTAAAAATGAGCAATGTGTTCGTTTGAGACCATAACATAAATAAATTCGCTGTAGAGGGATTAAGTCACCCTGACCTGAACTTGTCTTGCATTCAGATACTTAACACTGAGGCATTTAACCCCAGGAACTGACCAGTAAGACTTGATAAGATGTAACTGGCCTCTTTCTGTCTGTGTCCAACAAACGTCCAAATCATTCAGGTCTGCAGATGAAGAGACACAAAAACTCCTGAGGATGAAAGTCACTGAGGAATTCAACCATTCACTAAATCTTTGCTTTTAAAACCTGTCTCTGATAAAGTGATAAAAAAAAAGTGATCATGAGGTCCGACTGATACAAGCAACTGATCTGTCACATTGCAAAGTTTGAAATAGAACACGCTGTAAAAAGAAAAACTGAAGCGAAACCAAGTCGGAGGTTGTCTGGGATGTGATGAGAGTGTGGGAACCATTTCTTTTCTGTGGGCTGGCTCGTGATGAGCAGAGGTGAAGCCGTGCAGGGGATGTATTGATCAGTCCTCACATGTTTGTTTAACACGGTACAGGTCGTTTGAAGCAGGGTAAGAAAAGGGAAGTGCTCAGAGGATTAATATATCTTCACTGATGATTCATTAAGATTAAGTTTTCTAATTTCACCACATTGAATAGAGGTTTCACATTCCTGGCCTCATCTTTTGAGAATTACTTCACAAACATCTTCTTCAGTTAAGAGATTAGATAAATGTTCGAAGCTTATTCTTTGCTCTTAATAACAGTTGGTTTAAACCTAACCCTATAATCTTATATCTAATCTAATCTTTATTATTATTATTTGGAGAAAACTATAAAAATATAATTTTATACAAATCTGTTGCTATGATGATAATTAACCTTTGTATCTATAGCACTTCTCTAAACAAGGCTGCAAAGATCTTTACAAAATACACAGGATTAAAACAACAGAGAATAAAAACAGGAAAGATAACATGAAATAAAATATTAAAAACAAACTAGTTAGAAAGATAATACGAGCCGGTACACTCGATGCCACATCTGTGCACAGAGCTCAGGTATTTACACTGGAGGCAAAACTTGCTGATGTAATAGTGTGTCATCAGGGGTGATTACCAAAGGCTTTAGGCGAAATGGACACACTTCTTCATCTTAATCCCAAACCCGTCCCCCACCCAACCTGCCCGTCTCTGTCTCCCTGTTTTGGGGATTAACGGTCAGAGCTGCAGGAAGTCGCTGGTTAGAGAATGACTCCGTACCTTTCTTATTTTAGTGTGGGAGATTATTAATCTGTGATTTATGAGATTAGGAAAGAGTCAGTGATGCAGAGATACAGTAAAATACCTGCACATCACTGCAAAGTCATGGATTTCATGAACAAACTAATCAGGTTTACAGTATTAATCAATATCGACGCAAAACTGCAGAGAAAACTGAGTTCTTGAAAATGTTTCTTGTGGCAGTTTCGGCCAAATCGGTTGGAAAATGATCATAAAACAAACAGACATATTTTCTCTTTCCTCATTTACATTTCTACTCAGTAAAAAACATAGTCTCCATTAACTGCCACCTCTTCCACCGCGTTTAAAATCTACTTTAGATCAAATGTAGATGTCGTGTTGCTGCTCTTGTGCCCTTTCACTCCCCCTCCCCCCCTCTGAGTCATGTGATAAGAGCACTTAATATTGTATACTACTACACCCCTCCACTCCCCCCACACACACACACACTTTCACCACTGTGTCTGTGGTGACTCCCTCTCTCCATCCCCCAAATGCCACAAGAGGCGGGTTCCCATGGAAACCAGCTTCTGTGAGAGTCCAGTTTTACCTGGTGACCATTTACTGGTTTGTATCGTGTGTCTCATCTCTGCTGCAACACAGCATCTCAGTGAAACACAACTCAGCCGAGTTGTGCCCCAAGTGACCGAATGAAAGCACATTTTTATTTGGATCTGCAGCACATTGCACACGCACACATCAGCCCCTAGTTATCCTCTGAGAAATCAAGAAAAATGTTGAAATGTGCCCGATCTAGAAATGATAAAGAAAGTCCTGAATCAGTCTCTGATCCAGATCTGTATCAGAAGTACTTTGCTGACCCACTTCACATCTTTTCACCAAGTTTCGTGATAATCCGTCCAGTACACAAAGGTGAAGAGGTTGTTTCCCAGCTGAAGTTGTTGGTCGGAAGCCAAGCTCACCTGTGAGGAGACAGACACACACAACATGTAAATATATAAATGTATATAGAGTACACACAAATACAGATACGGAAATCTCCACGTGACTGGTGTTTATTTTCAACTGAGCACATTCACTTCCTTGAGATGATTAAAAATACGTGTGTTATCCAGAGAAATGACAAAAACAAACAGCTACAACTTATTTCAGCCTTCAGCTTGTATTTTCCATCTGATGGGGGAGATTACGTGAAAGGATTTTCTTTTTGTTTCTGGACAAAAATAAGTCCTCAGCTCGACGTGTGTTATTTAATACCCGGGGTGGTCCAGGAGAAACGTCGTTAGGCTTGTACTTCGCCACATTACGGCAGTTTTGTGCTCTTGTGCGGTGTGTTGGTTGTATAGTTTGAGAGGAATTTAATGATATTTGGATTTTTTGATATATTATGGAACACGTGTCAAATGAAATGGGGTCAAAGTCATCAGCGGTGTGGGAGAGAGTGTAGTTTACTATGTATGTGTGGCCTTTATAATCACTGTGTACTCAGGAGAATAACGCCCACACACACGTGCAGGATTTCAGCTTTAGTAAAGTTATATCTCTGTTGAATAACACATCGAGACTTAAGACTTATTATGAAAAGATAATCCTTTCATAGCTGTATGTTTTCTCAGGGTCAGACAAGGTCACAGCTCCTTAAGATATTTCACAGAACCAGATCAGGATTATGTCTTAAATCCGCATCTTTAATTTCGTTAAACAAAACACAACAACCAGACTAGAAACACGGGTCCACAGCGTGATGTTTAAACAGTAGTGAGACCAGGGTCAGATCAGGTTTATAAAAAGGAAGTTTTGTGCCCATCGAAATGCCTCTGGAATTAAATTATCCCATTTTTCTGAAGCTACTTGAGTTCTTCTAAAAGCACTGTCACTTTACAACAAGAAGGTTCTGGGTTCCAGACCAATCCAGCCCCCCCGTGACCCTCCAAGTTTAAGGGCTATAGCTGTTGGAACTGAGGCCTGCTCAATGTTCACGTCTTTCTCCTCAAAGGTCTTCACACTAACTCAAAAACCACCTTGGTGCTGGAGACCTGATCTCTGGGAGTCTGGCCTCCAACCCTGCCCCCGAACCAGTGATCATTGGTGCCATGGGAACAAGTAGATCCAACAGGTGAGGGAGAAACTAACCTGGAATCAGAATCAGCAATCCAATCTAATGATATGGTCCTGGTGAGTTTTATAAAAGACGGAATCCGTCCCTGACACGATGCACTGGAGGAACACGGACAAATGTGAAACTGTGTCGGAGAGACAGTGTAAAAAAAAAGAGTGCTGCAGTTTTGAAGAAGAAAATATACAGATATACAAAATAGGGTTTGTGGGGATTTTAATATTGATCCGCCAATCAAAACATTATGAAAGGTTTTTAAAGTTATACAGACGTGCAGCATTCAGGTGTTAAATCAAGATCATCTGGTTTGAATTATATAGATATAAGAGATTCAAGGTTCCATTTCCTAATTTTCCAAAGATTATTTTGGTTTTATCTTTTGGTTAGTGGGGACAGCTCAGCTTTACAGAAGCAAACGTTTTTTACTGCTTTACAGTTTTATAAACCTCAACATGGCCAGAGAGAATGGTATTAATTGTTAATTTGGCGAGTATGTCGTGGTGAGTCGGCTCAACGATGTTCACAGCGAACAGATCCTGGAAAAGGTCAAGACTTTCCTGCAGGTTCTCCAGTCCAGTCCTCATTTAGCTGCTGTAGGAGAATACAAAAACTGAAGAGTTGCCTCATGCTATGAACCACCATGTTCCATCATATGTTCCTAAACATGGTATGTCCACCTCTCACCAGCGGCTAATACAAATGTTTTTATGGTTACTGTGCATTCGTTTTAAATTATCTACACGTCTGTCACACCTGTTTCTTTCCTTTGCTCTTCGTTATCATGTTAATTTTGGAAAGACTGACACTGACTCAGATATAATCCAGTAATCTGTGAGAATCCTCCTGTCATGGCTAAACTGAACTCACCTTCCCAGCAGGTAATCCTCAGAGTAAAGGAGAGCGACGGGTTTGTTTGATTCACACACTCACGTGACCAGGATCAGTCTGAATGATTGTGATTGGTTATCAATAAGTGGTTGACCCCTCTCCCCCTCTCCCCCTGTCTAACTTGATACTGCCCTCGTTCCCCCGGATGAGTCAGGTATTATCCCTCCTGTGCTCTGTCTATAAGAGGGAGCATAGTGTCTCTAAGTACTTTAAAGGGTACATTGGAAAGTACACAGTATTAATGGCTTTGTAAGCTTCCGGTTCTTTCTTACTCTTTCCATACTGCACAACCTCCAGCAACCAACATCAGTTTAGCTGTTTTCATGAACTCTGAAAAAATATCCAGAAAATTGGGTCGTCCAGCTCAGACTCGTTCACAACAATGGGAAAATGTCCACGATGTTCATGAGGGATGACGCCTGGGTAGAGCAGCAGGAGGCAGGACATGACCTATAAAATTATCCCTTGGAGTTCACATGTTTCTGTTTACAGCTTGTTACCAAAAGCTCTTGAATCTCATTGTCTTTCCAAGTTGACATCTTCATCAGCATGTTCTAAATGTAATGTGCCTCTTTTTCTTCCTGAGAAACGTGTATTCTTCCAGTTTTTACAGTTTTGCTGTCGTCACGTGTTAAAAATGTTTCTCAAATCTTGCAGTGATGGTGGGAGTGGGTTATGGAAACATTTAGACTATTTATTAATTTAGGATGAAACAGTTTGGAGTTTGGGAGCGATCTTCAAGAATACACTGATCATTCAAATAAATCAATGGAAACATTAATGTAATGGTCATTTTGAATGTGTGTTGAGGCTGAGGTCAGAGTGGAAGACAGGACAGATGTGTTATAAAATGTGACCATAGGCTACATATTTTTACCATTTCTTAACTCCTGAACTCCTCCTCTCTGCCGTTGACAGGTACAGCATTGTGTCAGACATTTTACCGGTGGACGAGCGCCAGAAGATCACCAGCTTAGGACTCCACAACGGCCACAGTTCCACCAACGTCCAACTGCCCTCTGCCTGCGACACAGAGACAGACGACAGTCGGAGGAGGTCCGGAGCCTCTGTCGTGTCCAGCACGAGGGCACAAGGAGGGATGAACAACTACAACGGAAAGATTCTGACAAGGGGCTCCAACCAAGTGCGGAGCCGGTTTGTGAAGAAAAATGGACAATGTAATGTTGTGTTCAACAACATGGAAGACAAGAGGCAACGCTACCTAGCTGACATCTTCACCACCTGCGTGGACATCCGCTGGAGGTATCTGCTGCTTATATTCTGCACCAGCTTCATGGTGTCCTGGCTTTTCTTTGGCATCATCTTCTACACCGTCTCCCTGGCACATGGAGACTTTGAGGAGCAGGCTACGGGGAAGGGTGATGGGCTGGTGGTGGGGGTGCTGCATGGACCCACCCCTGGACACACAGCTGGAGGGCAGCCACAGAGGATGCCCTGCATACTTCATGTCCAGGGATTTGTTGGGGCGCTCCTGTTCTCCATGGAGACCCAGACCACTATTGGTTACGGCTGGCGCTGTGTCACGGAGGAGTGCCCTGTTGCGGTGCTAACAGTGGTGATCCAGTCCATTGTCGGCTGCATCATTGACTCTTTCACGATTGGCACCATCATGGCCAAGATGGCGCGGCCAAAGAAGAGGAATCAGACCCTCGTGTTCTCTAAAAATGCTGTCATCTCCCTGCGCGATGGCAAACTCTGCCTCATGTGGAGGGTGGGGAACCTGCGGAAGAGCCACATCGTGGAGGCTCATGTCCGAGCACAGCTCATCAGGTCATACGTCACAGCTGAGGGTGAATTCATCCCCTTGGAGCAGATGGACCTCAATGTGGGCTACGATGAAGGCACAGACAGGCTGTTCCTAGTATCGCCACTGGTTATAGTCCATGAGATAGATAAAGATAGCCCCTTGTACACTTTAAGTCGAGCTGATCTGGAGACAGATGACTTTGAGGTTGTTGTGATCCTGGAGGGGATGGTGGAGGCCACGGCCATGACCACCCAATTCCGTAGCTCCTACCTTGCAAGAGAGATCTTCTGGGGTCACAGATTTGAGCCTGTGATCTACGAGGACCGGGACCGCTACAAGGTAGACTACTCTCGCTTCCACAAGACCTACGAGGTTCCGTCAACGCCCCACCTCAGCGCCAAAGAACTCGACGAGGCTGCGAGTCGAGCTTCTTCCGCTGCAACTCATGCCTCCGCGTGTAGATCCACCCAAGACTTGATTCCCAGGTCGCTAAGCGCCTTCTGTTACGAGAACGAGGTAGCCCTGAGCTGCGGGGAGGACGAGGACGACATTTTCGATTCCTCTCTGAGTGTAGGGAAGGAGAGGCCAGAGGAAAGGACGACCTCAGTTTCTGTAGACTTCCAAAATATGTTCCAGGACACAGCGACCATGACATCAGGAAGTCACAGCGTCATGTGTGTTCTGGACATGGACAATAATGAGATGGAGTTTGACATCTTGCAGACGGCGATTCCTCTTGATCCTGTGACCTATAAGAGTGAGCAAGAGATCTGAAGAGCGGGGGGGAGGTTACTGTCTCCATTGTCCCTCTTCACCCACAAAACTGGAGCTGCTGAAGGATTTCTCGGATTGCATGTACAGATATATTTAAACCCCTTTGCCTTTCCAGTGTTGTTTTACATTTATATTTTGCAGTTTTTTCCTCTGATGGAAACGAAAAATCTAGAAAGAGAAGACCTTCCTCTGGGAGCCATAACAACCAATCTGACAACGAATCGAAGCTCTGACGGGCTTTCACTCTCCGTTAATGTTCGACAAGGGAAAGCACGAAAAAAGTGTTCAGAAACTTGAATCTTGTTTTAAACTGTACGTACATTTAGCATAGTTAGAAACAAACTTCAGTTAATGTCGATGTAAACATGAGATTCTATGAAAGCAACAGCACTTTTGATGTCCTCCTTTAAGAAGACAGACAGGGACAAGGTGCATTTATAAGACGTGCTCTTTTATCAGAAGTCTGGTCAATCATTGCTTGATAATCTCCATGTGGCGTGTGTTTCCTCATCCTCTGCAGTAGTTCTGTGCAACGTCTGCTATTTGAGCTTTTATTAGGTCGTCTTGTTTTGTTCAATCTTTCCCTGAAAAACTTAAACCCACTCCTTCATCCAGGTGTTTTAGAATCATCTAGAAAAACTACTGGTACTCTTCGCCGTGCAGTTTACTGAGAACATTCCAAGTGCAATGATGACACGTAGCAGCTGTAGTTTTTTGTCCTGAATGAGATGAAGATTCCTCAAGACAATCTTTTTTTAAATGAATGTCTTGATTTAAAGAGAAATTACTCAAAGTAGTAACCAAGACTCATTGGATTAAATATACTAAAGGCAGAGTAATAATAATGATAATAATATAGTTGTGCTATCAATACAAGGCAAAGTAGAGTTTTAGTTTTCTTTACGAATCATTTCAAAACCTCCTCTTGGTTTGTTTCCTGTGGAGGCTGCAGCCAGTGAGAACAGAAACACTGAGAAGCGGCTTTGATTCATGCGAGTGCTGGAGATGGAAAATAAAAACACAGAGCGCCTTGGATCGATTTGGAAACGGGGCTGCTGTCATTGTCTTTGATGGTAGAGAGGTGCGAAGTTACTGTGAAGCGCAACAGGAAACAAAGGGATGAAGGTCGAGGAGTGAAGTCGAGCGTTTTGTCAAATGTGGAAAATCTCCAACCAACAAATGTTTAAATACAATTTGTGCGTGATGGAGACGACAACCATCCTGTTGTTGAAAGAACCTGTGAACCCCTGTAACATTTAGATGGGAGCCTGCAGCTTTTAGACCAGTTTACCTGCTGCACTATAACACAACTTTTATTTTATGGTTCCTTTGTTACCCGGTGGTTTTGTTTTGCTGATTATATTGCAATATTGTGTTTTTGAATTTATGGGATGGATGAGAAAGTGAAACAAGCTTTAAAAACATTAAACTTTGAATTATCTTAAATTGTCTGACAAACACACACTGCCAGCCAAAAGCAGAAAAATAGATTACTGCATCTAGAGTTTAATCTAAAGCAACACATTCATATATTTCTTCAGAATATCAGACTCTGCCTCTGTAACAGACCACTTCACTTTACTTTATGAAAGTGTGTTGTACTGTAAATTGATTAAATATACAGCAGGCTCAGTTTCTTTTAACTCGCGAGAGAATTTTAATTGTTAACAAAACACCAAAACAGCATTATGTTTAGAAGTACCTTGTTAAGCCCTATGAGACAAACATACAAATAACATTTGATTTCTTAAAACATTGAAGTGAATTGGTTTTGAATTGTGTTATAAGTTGACCTGATCGTGGTAAATGTCCCTTTGTATAAAAAACACATGGTCGTTTGTTTTCTTTGCTGCAAAGTCTTCCTGCTTCGTACGAATCAAAAGATAAGCCTCCCTCTGATCTGTGATCTGTGATTAAACTGCACTAAGATCCTCATTGAAATGCACTGGAAAGAAAAATATCAAGAACAAAGCACTTTACTCTTCCTTCTTTTGATGTTGCAAATAAATATTTCTATCATTTTGTCTGTTTGTTCTTCTGTTTCCTTCCGTTAATCCTGATCAGAGACACGTGTTCACAAGCTGTGAGCTCATCTGGAGCCACTAGGTGCCTCTGCTGCCACTTCTATCACCGCAGGATTCAAATGAAACAGGGAGCCGGGCTGAACACCAGAGAAATTCAAGCCTGGATCATGTCTCTTGAAAAACTGAAGCTGAATGTAAATTTCAGGAGTGTTCCTAAAAAATATTAGGCTTCAATAACCCATGAAAATAATGCGAGTTTGTCAAGAATCGTCTCCCTGCAGTGGGTCACAAGGAATCACATAAAGGTGCCACAAGCTGGAGAAATCCTCCCTCGACACGTCTTTATACGAATCCTGGAAACTTACATGCGTCTCTTACTGAACTAGCAGAGAGTGGAGCACCGAGGATCTGTCTGATCTCTTTGTGAACATTGAAACATTTTTAATCATATCCTTACTTACATCTGATCTTTGACTGAGGAGAAGTTGAATTTCATGCTTGGATAAACACTCCCCGTGTCATTTCATTTTGATTTACAGCTGTTCTTTCAAGGTTTTTTTATTTTTTTTTTCCTTGTTTCATATTATTTTCAGCAAAGCATCACAATGAAAGGATTCACAGTATTTACAGGCAGAGGAGGAGAACATAATGCAGAACTAATGGATACTGGACATATCACGATTTAACATTTCATGACAAATCAATAACCTCTCAGTGCCACTGATAACTCTGTATGTAAGCAACGATTCACAGTCGGTTGTCTGTTCTGCTTTGTCACTGTGATGGATCAACTGTGCAAAGCAGCAGCAGGAGCCAGATGAATATCAGCAGACGCAGTGAAAGGGCCGTTTGAGATACGTAGCTCTGGTCTGATTGATATGCTCTGATGACCTTTATGTTAACGAAGCATTCAGAGGATTTCAGAGGAAGAGCGACACCGCAGCAGCTCTGAGAAGAGCTGGGAATACTCCGTCTGTCTTTTCCAATTAATAACACGTAAATAAACAGCAAAACACTTAACCAATCTGAAGTTGATCAATTATATGTTTCTCCCCTAACTGTTTTGAGCAATACATTATAAATATATCAATATGCATTAGTATTTTGTGATATTTCTATCCATGAAAATAATATTGAAAATAATTCTTGAGCCCCACCCGATGTTAATTAATGCCCGAACACAAGCACTTATTGTTTCACACTTCTGCTTTAAAAATAGACAAAATAATCTTACATTTGTACTTATATTCCTATATCGTGCTGTAAACTTAATGATAATCTCTTAATGTGCTTGTGTCTTAAGTTGCAGTGTAAATACCTCACAAACAAAGAAGACAACCAAGAAAGTTTGGACAACCACAGAAGACCAGAGAAACCACAACAACTAGAATGTGACTCAGTAGAGCTCAGGGCCAACGGTTCCCTTATATTCAAACAAGCTGCACCAGATTATTCACATTCACAGATATTAGTTCCCTGAATGTGCCGGATTTTCTTCATTAAGTTCCATGAATTATTCTCTGGGAAATCTCAATAACATTCCTGGATCCAGATCTGCACCAAAATACAATGAGTTCTTCCCTGACATCAGGTTTCATGGAAATGAAAGAAAATCAGAGATCTAATTAGAGCCAGAGTCTGTAAAACAAACCGAAGCAGGTTTGGTTTTTGTGAGACTGTATATTTTTGTACATGAATTATTTTGTTGAGTGGGACCGACCTCAGAGCACGGAGAGACGTGCAGCGACGTTTTAATTTACAAACTTAATTGGACTCATGACATAGTTCGACAAAGGAGGAATCCACGCCAGCGACATGGAACACCTCAGGTTTAGAGTCTCGTCTTTGGCCTGCAGAGTTAATGCAGTGGAGGTCAGTGCCCCCTGCTGGCCAATCATCAGGGAACTGTTCTTGAACTTTAACATTCAGTGCAGTAGATGCAGAGTTATGTACAACATGGATCACAGATTTGAAAAAGGAGGTCAGAATATTTCAATAGTTCTACAGTGGAGCTGAAAACTGAGAAAAATAAAGTGTTTGGTGTGAAAATATATCTTTTATCATCTGAGGAGAAGATGCATGTCATGCTTGGATGAACACTTCAAACGCATCTTATCATTTTAATTTACAGCTGTAATTCTAAGGTTTTCTCTTTTTTCATGTCAAAGGAGGATAATCAACTATAGTATGTGGAAATGTTCTTGCACTGCTTCCATCGATCTGATCTATCAGAATCTGATTTCTCTTTTTATTCCGTGACATGCAGCTTTTCAGAAAAACCTGCACGGAATACGTGTTGCAGTTTGGAAAAAAAACAAGATAGAGAAGAATCTCAGAGGGAGAATTCAGGGAAACAAACTTGCAAATCTATGACGCTCCTGGAAATTAAGAGTCTTTAAAGTGCATCAAGTGTTGAACCTCATCACCAAAGGTTTACCATCAACTCTGACGTGGAGGATATCAATAACACTGGAGGGAAAGCAGCTGTGTTTGCTCTCATCACATCATCATGTTAAAGCATTTCAGTTTCTCAGGCATGTTTCTGCACTGTTATGAAATAATTGCCCACCATCTCTCCTGTGTGTTTTCTGTCTAACCAAGTTAAAATGACTCACTAATAGTGTCACTAATGAGAGACTTCACCCTGGCAGCCCTCATGCGTGTCCTGTCATGAATTTTGCTTAATTATAAAGTCGGTCTGTTCCCAGGCACGAGAGCCCCCGACGGCCGACACGTCCGGACCTCTGAACCTGCAGGAGAGACGTTTCTGTCGGAGCATAAAAGGATGGAAGTCGGTGGCTGCGGGCCTCGGGGCTATCATCTTTTCATTAGCCGGCCAGTGACTGAATGAGTGAGTGTGATCGGTGGGATGGTAAAATAGGGGAAGTCGTGCTGGGCCACATCAGCTATTAGGGTGATTTGGGGGCTTCCACTGACTCCTTTTGTGTATTGTCTCCATAGGGCTCAACAGTGAGGCTTTGTGTGGGACATTTAACTGCCTGTTAGCATGCTAATTATGGTGTGTGTGTGTGTGTGTGTGTGTGTGTGTGTGTGTGTGTGTGTGTGTGTGTGTGTGTGTGTGTGTGTGAGAGTGTCTGGTGTTTTCCATCCCTCCATCTCCCTCCTGAGATTTACTCTCCTCTGAACCTCTTCCTTTATTGCACCAGCGATCCCTGTGTTACTGCTGTGACCTCTTTACAAGCTCCTTCCCTTCGTTTTGATCTATGATCTTTATTCCTAAATCTGTGTGTGTGTGTGTGTGTGTGTGTGTGTGTGTGTTCTCCCAGTGTCCCCTTTGGTCTATTTCTTTTTTTTTTTTTCATAATTAATCAGCTGCTTCTGATTCTGCTATGCTTTGATCGGTTTCGCTTTGACTCCGATGTTTAAAGATTTGATCCCTCTCACAGTCGGCGCAGGACATTTTCTTCGCATCTAGTGATGGAAAAAGCTGATTTCAAACATGCACCTCTTTCATCCGTGATAAAACTCTGCAGCCATCTTTGAGCCTGTGCCTCCTTTCCACCTGACTCCCTGCTGCTGGATCAGAGGTGTGCGATTACAGATTCCCTAAATATTCTTGGAGGGTGGAGACTGAGGATGGCAACCTGCTTTTTTTAGAGGTGATCACAATAACAGAAAAACCTCCACAGTTTACAATCAAAAATAAAGGTTTTCGTTATTTTTTCCTCAAGTCTTAGGGACTCGGTAGAATCTCCAGAGTCACTCAACTAAACCGAATCTTAGACGTAAAATCCACGATTTTCACGTAACAGTCTCATTGTGAGATACAACAACATCAGACATCACTTCATCTCCTCCCCAGAGATAGTCGATGCACGTCCACGCTTGTGTCAGATGAGCGCTAAGTCATACTGTCGGTCTTCTTCCAGAGTTGCGTGTTGACCAAACAAATCAACAGGCCCCTTGATGTCGGTTGAATAGTAATATCACAACTGATCATGAGGAAATACCATCGAACAGAGACAACACTGAGCGGTAACAAACATTTCTCGCCGATCGTGACAAGGCCGGCTTTGTTGAATGGGCCGGACTCGAACACTGATGTTGAAACGGTCCATCACTGAAGTTGACGTGACTGAAACCCAGTGCATCCACTGTCACGTTGATATTCATGTTCATGTTTAAATCTGCTGTGTATGTTTGATTTAAAAGATCTTCTCCTCAGCTGAACTGCAACTGAAACCTTTGAGTGTATGATTGTTGTAAATTAATTAATGAATTAATATTAAATACAAACACAAAATCCTGCTGTAGGTCGCATTAATAACTTCAATACTGTGTAAACTCTACATTTGACAGTTTATTAACAGTTTATAGTTTGAGCACTAGTTCCTCGCCTTCGGGAGAAGTTATGGAAGTTTGTTGTCCCTGTTGTTCTCAAATAACAGCTTCAATGGGGCAATAAAGTTTTTGAGTATTTGAATATTGGTTGGTTTTGTCGTCCATAGTGTGTGTGTGTGTGTGTGTGTGTGAGGTTGACTGGAGTCTCATGTTCACCTATAGATGATGACACACCTGAGACTGACTGTGTTTGTGTCACTGTGGGTGTGTATATGTATTACCTTAGTATCATACCATAGTATCATAAAAGTATTTCCAGCACGTATTTGCAGATTCCCATTTCTGTAGTTTCCATGTTTTAATGTATGTTTGTGGGCGGACGTGTTCATCCACGTATGTACTTCTGTGTGTGTGTATTAGTGTGTATGTGTGTGCGTTAGAGTGTATGCGAGCAGCTGTGGGCCCTGTGTTTGAACTCTAGCTCACATGGGCAGAGTGAGGGAGGGCCGCAGGGCGAGAAGGCGATGGGAGAGGGGAGAGGGGACTGATGCCCGACAAACTCTCCATCTCCCTCTCCCCTTTCATCTCCCTCTCCCGGCATCAAACAACAAACTCTTTCATTCAGGCATCTTTGCGGCCAGCCGCCCCCAGACCCTCCAGGCCCCCACCCGTTCACGCTGCTTAATTCAATGTTCCGAGAAAAACTCATGATTGGGAAGTGACTTTTTTGTCCTCCTCCTTTTCCATATCTCCCCTGAAGAAGCATTGGCCCGCGTCCTCTTCTCCTGAAGTCCTGTTTTTAATTTTCATATCAAAACAGCTCCTGTCCTGAAAACAGCCTCAGTACAATCCAGCCTCTGAACTGGACAATGCAATGATGGTAAATGAGCCGTCAGAGGATGACACACCTAAGATACCAGAACATTACATTACAGGCATGAATGGGAGGTTATAATACTTGCTATAGTACTTTGAATGAACACCATTCACTCACACTGATTGCATGACATGATGTGAACGACTTCGTCTGTTGAGTGACAAGGACGTAAATGACAATCTGCTCTTTTATTTCTACAATAACGAAACTCGGAGACAAAGGTTTTATCATAATATCTAATAAAAGAGTTAATTCATTCATTTTCAACAAGTGAGATGTCAGCCAGATTTATCCAAACCAAACCGGTCTCTTCTCTATTCTTACCTCCACTGAGGAGGTGTTGTGTTCTCAGCCCTGACGTTTGCTCATGAGCAAGATCTCACAAAAAAATGGTCTGAGTCAGGAATGAACTCGTCTAATTGTTCTGGATCAGGGAGCAGATTAAGGATATAACATGTCTTCTAAGATGATTATTTGTTTTGTGCAAACAACTGCAGACAATGCTCCTGTAAAGTATATGCTACATTTATGAATTGCGCATTAATTGATAATGATATACATACATATATATTATATATAAATAATATATATATATATATATATATACATTCGTAAATGTACTCAGTAATTTTCCACCAAGTATGTGTCCAAGTGTCTGAAATCCATCCCGACCCGTGCTGGGCCCTGGTACCAGAATGTCAAGCTAAATTAGATGTTTAATGAGAATTTTGTTTTATGTCCAAGGAGAAAAACATTCGGAGATAGAATCACTGAGACTGAACATCTCAGACATCATTGCTGTGTGATGATGTCCCAAACAACAGGCCGCCAGACATGCTTCAAGAGCATCCTAACAAAGGACACCGTTGTTGCCGGGCTGAATTCTTGAACACCATTTTCTGCATTTTCCTGCAAATGACTCAATCTCCTCCTCCCTCGCCTCTCATTCCGCTCAATTATCATTTTTCTGGCCTGTTCCCTTGTCCTGCAGAGATGGGCAGTTTGGGAGTTTCCAAATCTCACCGTGAAATCTGTTTATATGTATAGCGATGTGTTTCAGTGCCAAAAACCACACACACGTACACACACTCAAACTGAATGGCAGATGAGGAGAACGCTGAAAGTAAATGAATAATGTGACTGCTTTTCCTCTGAGGGGGAGACAGGGGACAGTTGAGACGGATACAAGGCACCATTGAGGATTCGCTTTCTCTTATTCCTCCAGCATCGTCCCCCATTTTCCTTGTGCCTCTTGTTGCCGTCACAGCTGCAGCGTGCACGGCACAGAACCCCACAGCTCCACGGGCTCGGCCAATACAAAAGGCTGCGATACAGCGCCCGCTCAGTGCAGCGTGTTTCTGCACGTACAACAACAGAGCACATTGATGCAGAGCCCAACAACTTTAAAAGTCGTGCAGCTGAAGTATCTCAACTTAATGCAACTTAGCTGCATCAAGACATTTTCACAATTAGTGATACATCGTGTAAATCTGATAAAGATCAGTGACAAGTCGCTTCGAAGCGTTTCAAGCATAACCCCAGCTTTAGATTTGACAAGATGAGAGTCCACAGCCGTGAGACACAGCAGTGCTGTGGGCTCAATGCTAACGTCAGAATGATATCATGCTCATAATTGACTATATGGACTCGTGTCGGTGCTTGAATAACAGTCAAAACATCACCAACGTCAACAGGATTCATCCTCAGACAACCACGAATATCTGGATACAATTTGGGGTCAATCCATCGTGCTGCATGAGCAGGAAGAGTGAAAATGTTAAAGAGTGAGGGATTCTCTCTATTCCTGTCGTTATTTCACTACATGCCAAAGATGTCGAGCTGCTGGTGACGCCAAAGGGATCCATCCTCTGGGAACCATGAGTCTATATACACAGTCTGAGGCTACGTCCATGTTTTCAAACTAAGATGATCTCTGTCCACACAAATGTTTCAGCTTCGTATCAGTTTTAATCCCCGTCCACACAAACACGCCTGAAACTGAGGTGTTGGTTTTTTCCTGCACAGCAGCTGTTGGTAAAGACAACAGGGTCGGGAAAGCTTGTAATTGATTCTCCGTGTTTTGTTCTTCACTGGCAGCCAAGGCTGATGCTGACTATTGTCTTCTAGACGGGGGTCATGTGATAGAACGAAAAAAGACCAAATGAACAAGTGGTTGGAGCGTCTACGTCATGGTTCCCAAACCTCTTTGTTTTCTAGAGTTTTCAAACACACAACTTCACAGTGTTAGTGGCTCTAAAAGTCCAGAGTGTGGACGTCAGGCGTATCTGTAACAGGGTTGACGTGTTTTAAAACTAAAAAAGTAGTAGAGTGGATGTGCAGTTACGTTAGTCAGGACCACAGTGGTGGAACGACAGAGCCTTCCATGATGTTAGCCGAGCTAAAAACAACCCAACAGTTTTAAATCTGTTCTTATTCATCTAAAATTCACAAAACAACTGTGAACGCAGTAGGATGAAGAATTAATAAGCACAGAGCTCTCAGCCACCACCTGACACTGAAATCAGGACACATGAGCCAAGTTCTGAAAAGTTTGATTACAGAATACCAGCAGAGATCGGCCGCAGGTAACTAAACTCTCCATCTCACCCGGGACCCTAACTCCAATACCCCCACCCCCTCCAGGACCACCACCACCCTCTCAGCCCCCATATATCAATTTCCTTTAGATGTCCCCCCTCACACAATCGAAGTAACTGGATTCTTTCCTTCAGCTTGCAAGCGGAGATATGAAGCAGAACACACAATGGGCTATTCATTAAGGTAGCCACACACACACACACACACACACACGCCCAGAAGTTCTTGCAAATAAATTCAAATACACACATTTAACACAGGCAGTACCCCACCTCACTACGCAGCTGCAGGGAGCCAGTCCAAGCTCTTGCCAACCCCTGACACACAAATATACACACCTACACACACACACACACACACACACACACACACCTACACACACACACACACACACACACACACACACACTAACACCAGTCACTCAAGGACAGGACCAACACTAAAGAATAGGAACTTTGACGCTTTGAGCACAAAGGCATGATTCACAGATGTTCAAGAGGGGACCTATTTAAATGTAACACGGCTGCATTAATTTCCTAAGGAGGAAGAAAATAGAACATCTAATTATGTTGTCGTCTGTTTTAACTGGAAGTATAATTAATATCTGTCATTGCTGTGGAATATTATTTAGATTATTGAAGCTTATACGATTAAAATGGCTGAAAACCTCAAAACTCTGATTTCCACTTACGCCTGACCTCTGACCTCCCGGAGGAACTCAAGCTTGAATGACGCTTTTATCGTGAAAACTATGAGACAGAGTTGATTACATTCATAATAACTTAATAACTGCAATAACAGTAGCCCGCCGGATCCTTGTGCAAGCTTGAGTGACTCACTTCACTCAGGGTGCAGCGACAACACCTGCTCTGTCCTGCACAGGTGCATGCAGGGAAACACAGAGAGAAGGAGAAGATCTGGGATTAAACCGCTTTTAAAATCATATTCAATGACATAGACACGTGCAAGAAAACATTTTTCTAAACTGGCTCCTTAGTCCACGTAAGCACCAGATTTCAACTCCAAAAGACTCGTGCATCCGGCTCACAATCCAACAGGCCGAGAGATGGACGATAAAGAATAAAAGGTGACTTCGAAATAGAACAACTTTGTTATAGTTGATTTTTTTTTTTGTCCGTTGCTTCAGCTGCAGTCCAGCAGGGCGCCGCCATTTTAGCTCTGATAAGAACGCTGTGAATTTCAAACAGGCTCTTGGCCGTCAGCCTTGTGACACAGATGTAGCCTCTGGCAACCGTTTCCAAATCCAGTGTTATCGACGCATCCAGGCCACGATGCTCTCAACAACTCAAAAGAAAGTCTTTCCATTTAGACCGTGACAGAGAGATTCCCCCTTTTTAACTTAAAATCAAAACAGGAGATAAACACGTAAGAGAGGAAAGATGTGAAATAACAGTTGTATAAAGGCAGAGCAGTGTTTTTAATCTAGTCAATGGAATGGCGGTGGCTCAGCTTGGGTAACTATCCGACTATCCGACCCCCGGGTCTTTAGTCGGAGGTCATCTGTATTATCTGACCTCTCCTGTCTGCAGGGCAACATTTACACAATCCCATATTTTTAGATTTATTTTCACGTGTGTTTCAGCCGCTGCTCCGACTCTTGACAACGAGTCTGAGCACTGAGGTTATTCTTGCACCATTTGGACACATCCCTGCCTCTTGTGAGTCAGCAGGAGTCACCACGTGAGGGTGTTTGCCTAAACCAGAAAACAGACAAATAGGGCGCCGCTCCCTTTGCTGAGAAACGCTGTGCCTCCATAACACTCACAAATAAACCCGGCTTCATGTTGTATAAAAACAAATATCCCACTAGTCATGTGACATTTATACAATACATAAAATAACTAAACCAAGTCAAGGAATTGTTAATCAAATCATAATTTCATAACTTTTCATGTAATCACTATTTACTGTTTACGGATTTACTGTTTTTTTCCTAAAGTTGTTGTATATTTGTGTGTTGTTCACTACTTGTGTGCAGTGATGTCATCGGGCAGAGGTCAGCTCGGAGGTCGTGGGTTCAAACAAGATTTGAGTTTCAATTCAAATCAGGTTTGTGTTTGGTGGTTAGTTTTTCCTACAGCGTCGTGTTTCTAAGAATCTCCAGTGATCAAGTTTGGCTCCTGAGTAAAACAGAATCTGTGGACATGTACAACATTTGACAGGAATACATGTTATGTGTGTGTGTGTGTGTGTGTGTGTGTGTGTGTGTGTGTGTGTGTGTGTGTGTACGGATGTGAGGCGACCTGGCCCCCGCGGTTGGGGCCCCTGCCTCGTGGTCACAGGACTGCAGTAAAGGCCCATGTTAACCCACAACCTGCTGACCTTTAACTGTCACTCGCGGTGTTGTTCGTGTGTGTTTGTGTCCGAGTCTGCTTCAAAACAAACTACATCATCTCTGTCACATGACGAGACAAGGTTGTACCATTTTGTTCCTCTGTGTGTGTGTGTGTGTGTGAGTTATAACACAATTCGTCCTTTCCTCTGTTCTTTATCTTGTCATGTTTTATAATATATATAGTTTATATAGTTTATATAAGCCATTATTGTCTGAAATTATAAACAATGATTGACTTAAAAACTAAAGTTTCAGTTGCAGAGTGAGGCTCAGCAGTTAAATAGATTTTAACAAATCTAATCACTCATTTAGAAACAATCCTGTTTGTTATGAAGGATTTTCCATATTCTTCACAAACATAATGGTTTCACATTAATGATATAACATCACACAGTATAGTTATCATTTACTTTAATAAAGTTAATTAAATATACTTCAGTATACTTAGTTTACACATTAAATTATTTATCCTATTAAATAAAACAACATAAAGCTCAGAGGTTTTGTCTCATTTCTCTGACACGGTTTCAACGAGGCTTTATCTAATTTAGTATTTTAGTAAATTGGAAGTTGTTTTTTTTAAAGCAACCTTTAATTTTAATTATTTAAAAACACATTTATTCTTATGACGGTCTTTGAGTTTCAGCAGCAAGTAAATTAAGATTTGTCTCATTATTCATTAGGACAAACAGAAAACAAATGTAACTCTTAAAATAAAACGTCTCGTTAGTTAAATTAAAAGCTTCATCCATCTCAGCTCGATTCATTTATTTCCCAACTCACTCTGCAGACACAAGTTCGATTATTCTCACAAACTGAATGTTTGAAACAAATGAACAAGAATGAACTAAATCTAATAAAAAAGATAAAGTCCGACGAGAATATATATTAACACTCCAAACATGGACAACACGTGGGATAAAACTACCACCTGCACTTTTTCATCGAGTCACACAGGAAAGTTTTTACTCTTTTTAAACTCCATCACTCGAGTGTAACTCAGTTCGGCCTTTTTCCTTCCCTTCACTTTCTCTCCACCTTCACCTCACACACACTCACACACACACACACACACACTCCAAGACAAACACTCACGTCAAACCGAGGCCGGGCCGTAAATCCTCAGCGGCACAGAGGGAGAGAAATCCCCGGAGTGGCTCTCTGAAGGTTCCCGGGTTAGAGCTCCAGGAGGCGGACGGTCCCCGCCACAGCTCCCGGGCCGAGCCGCTGCGCTCCTGGAGCATTTTTCTCTATATGTCAGAGTGTGTGTGGACCCGGGTAAAGAGTGGCGGTGGAAGGGAAGACACAAGCCTTTCTGCTTCTTTTCTTTTCTTTTTTATGTGCACAAAACTGCTTTTTGTTCCCCCCATTTTTTCATATCAGGGGGGAAGGGGGTGCTCGTTGTGATCACATGATTACAATTCACCTGAGATCGCCTAAAACAAAGGGCGCAAAGAAAAGGAGGGGAGAGGAGGAATGAAAGAGGCAGAGAGGCAGACAGAGAGATGCACTCATGGCCAGGACTCCCTTATCACAGTCAACATTCATGGATCATGAAAAAAGTGGTGCTTTTTGGATTGGGGGCCAGTGTGTCGCACGGCGGGGATACAAGGGGTCATTGTTGTGAAGAACAGCGCATGTGTTTGTATCCGTGCGGCCCGATGTCCCCTCTCCTCCGCGCTTTCTACCAGAGCTGCTCGGTCCGAAATACGCGCCGCTGCTGCTCAGTCCGAAGCGATTACATGCTGCTTTTAATCCATAGTCTAAATATTAAAAAAAAAATAAAAATACAGAGAGCAATATCAGTTATCCATCTGTAAATTAATTTCTGACGTTACTTTAAAAATACGAACATTTCACCTCATATCTGTTTTTTAAATATTGTGACTCAGAAAATCTATTTTTTTTTTACATTTAAACAAAGTGGATGAACTCACTCAACACTTCAGTCTTTCACTGCTTCGTCCTCTAAAGTTCAGAGACCATTCAAATGTCCATTACTGTTTGCGTAAAGAGGCAGTGAGCTGCGCACCGAGCTGCGTAACCGTGCGTAAAACCTGCGCACCTTTATTACAATGTGAGGTTTTCTCCTCTGAGCGCGTCTTGATTTGAGACCAACAGAATTCGATAACTTCAGTGTTTTCAGACTTCAGCCTCTGATTGACTCTGAGGCGCAGTGTGGCCCCCGCCCTTCTTCTCTCAGGCCTCTGTAATCGAGTTTTCTTGATTTGTGGATCAATCACTGACAGAATCTTGTGTTGCCTTATTCCACTTTCTGAGATTTTATTTTGTAGCTAATTTTTGAATTCATACAATTTAGAGACTCAGTTTATTAGGGACACACTTTCTCCCTTTAGAGGCTGCAAATTCAATGGTCATGAGTTGATTTGAGAGTAATTGTAATTCTGGTGTTACAGTATGGTGGTGGCCCTGCAGAGCTCAATGTGCTGCAAATAACACACGCAGACAAAACACTAACGAATTATACAAAACAATCCTCATTAATTGGACAACACATGCAAGTAGAACACAACCAGACACACACACAGTGCAAATACACACAAACTCCATATGGCAGCTACTGATGGTGTGTGCTCACAGGGACAGAAACACGAGGTGGAACCTGGATTATTTGGCCTTTGTAGACTTTACCTCATTTTCCAACACACAACCTCAGTTACTTCAATAAAGTCACAAACTGATCTGGTGCTTCATCACTGGATTGTGTCCCCTGGAAACACTTTGATCATTCTGCAGTGAGTTTGTGTATCTGGATGTTGTGTGTTGAGCTCCCTCGGCCACCGTATGAACTTCCGCTCAAGTTACCAGAGGCCTGTAGGATTTCTGAGGTGTGGAACTCTACAACCTCAAATATACCCGTACAGGAATATGTGTTTATTTGATACTACAGCTTTTGTTGTTTGTGTTTGCAGTGTTGACATATTAGTTTCTTGTGTTTTGTTGATTGCCATTTGTTGCGTTAAGCTCCCAGCCCCTTATGCACGTCCTCTCAAATTAACAAGGGGCCTGTGGGATTTCTCAGAGAGGATCAACCTGTTAAAGAATATGCATTCAGCTGAAACTATGCGTTTCCCTTTGTCACATATAGCAGCAGGCTTTCGTGTTAAAATGCATATAGCACAATTTATGAACACTGGGACCTCGTGTTCAGCCTCAAACTAATTTGAGAAAAACAAAACCTCAAATTTTCTTTCGATATTTTTACACTTTTTTTTTTTTACGGAGAGAGAGAGAGAAGGGGGGATGGAGAGAGGGATGGAGGGGGAAACATCTCTCAGCCAATCAGAAATATCTGATTCTGCATCATGTCGTTGTACTGCTCCTTTAAGGCTTGTCTTTCTTTTTTTTTTTTTTTTACTCCCAGCCTCATACAAGGAGCTCTTTAAGCCCCGGTGCCGACACACAGAGCAGGCATTCATACTCGGGCAGCGCAACGAGGGGGCTGGGGATCGAGCGTCACTTTGGAAACTCGGGAACTCACGGATTCTCGTGCTAAACCGGCGACATCCTTTTCTCATTACTGAAGTAAGGCGCTTAGCATTTCCAACTCTTTCCTCTCTGCTGCCTCTCACTCTGATGGTTTGACGAACGAAGCCCGACTCAGAATTAGACCATCGCCATTAGAATTATTATTCATATTATTATTATTTCAGGATTTGTGCGTAATGGGACTGTGCCAAAATTACTTTATTAGTTTATCGTGAAACTTCAGTTCATCTGAGAATAACCTGCTGCTTTTACAGTTTATTTTAAATGTTTAAATACGCCATGAACTTTTTTTTAAAATTAGCTTTCACTGTTTTTTTAATGAGAGCAAATCTTCCACTCGTCGATCTGTTTTGAATTGATTTCTCAGGTGATTTCGTTTTGATGTATTGTTCATCATCATTTGTCAACATTGAAGATTTTCCAACCAAGAAGACAGTTATCTTTTTCCCCCCACAGGCTACAGCTAAAACAAAACTTATAAGTGGATGAAGATGTTTTTTTTTAAAGTTGGAGGAAATTGTAAAACAACCCACAAACAAGCATCACTGACAACAACGCTTCTTTCTAACAAGCAAATTAAGGCCAAGTTATTGACAAATCGAGCGTCGGTAATGAGTTCACAGACCCGGAATTCATTAATGTGCCTGGGACACCAAGTAAACGTTATCAGATAATGGATGACATGGAATTTGTGTTCACAGACTATGACGAGGGAGTTAAGCGCATAGACGAGTTTTCATTTTCCATCAATTTATATGTTCAGTGACGAAACGAAATTATCACCAGTCAGTCAAGTGACTGCGATTTCTCTTTGCGCTCTTTCATGAGACATTAAATGCAAGAAGTGAGTCTCGCAAACACAGAAAAACACTGTGCGTAAAACGTCGTGCGCAATTGGCACCGAACGCCTCATTGCGCACGACGTTTTACGCACGGTGTCTCTGCGTTCCAGACGCGATGACAGCCTGTGTAAAGTGGCCTGTTACAGACCAGGTGGCGAGCGCCTGTCATTTATCATTAATGCGCCTCGGACAGATGGTGAAGCTTTGCCCACACAAAGCTTAATTAAAAACATGTTGAACTTTTACTTAAACGTTTCAAAAAAAGGGGCGAATCTTGTTTCTCTCAAATATAAAGGTGCAGTAACGTGAGTGTGAAGTGAGTGAACTTTTTCAACTCTGAAACTGACAGGACGTTTCTTTTTTTAATGTCACTTAAACGTGGGCGAGATCCCTAATTCCCCTGCAACATGATCCCGGGGTGAGGGGGAAACCAACCGGCGCCGCTGGTTCACGGGAAGTTCGCTGATTCAGATCCAGGACGTAAAGTTCGGGGCCGGGTGTTGATTTAATGGATAAAAACAAGGACGCAGTTTGCAGCCGCCGATAGACTCGCTCCTGTTCGACAAACAGACTGTGTCTAATTCACACGCGCGTACACGAAGTTTATATTTCCAGCGCCAGGTTGTGTTTGTCCAGGGACTGCGGGGTATAAATCCAAGACTGTGCTGCCGCGGCCTCGTGTCATTACAACACCTTCTCCTCGGGGAGCTTGGAATAACTGCGAAACCTTAAACAGTAGCTGTAAAGGAGGGGGTGGTGGTGGGGAGCTCTGCAAATATCCAACTTATATAAAAACCCAGACACAGAACAAAAAAAAAAGGGAAATGAACTGTTTTTAAAGGAGTTCAGACAATATTCTGCGCCTTTTACGCACATCTGCGGAATTTATAGCAGAGGCCTCAATGGAGGTTTTGTTTCTTTCCCTATTTCAGAGAGTGATAAATCTTGACATTTAACAGAACCACTTGAGACTCCTCTCATGACTGCATGAATGCAACAGGGAAAAGATTATAGATGCATAAGTCCCAATTTTATTGGGTAAAAAAAACTGGGGTGGGGCAAGCGTGTTAGTTTTGAGGTTTTGTTTCTCTGCGGAGTTGTGCAAATTCAATTCTCACAGTGTCCTGACTTGTTAGTAGATGACAGCGCCTCCTCCCCAGATGTGTTGGTGAGGCTGTAGTCGCCCAATGATCCAGGCACCGTCCCTGCCCCTCATCCAACTGATCCCTTCACCGCTCTGCTGTTGCAGGTCTCTGCTGCTGGAGTCCAATCGCGGGATACACGGAGGAGAGAGAGAAGGGGAAGTCAGGAGGGAAGTGAGAGCGGGTGAGTTTGGCGCAGACATCTGTGCATTAGCAGGTAAACTGGGGTCCAAGGTGCGCACTGAGCCGCCTATGATACCAACCACCCGGATGGAAAGAACTTTAATGTGGAATCCTCACAGAGTTTTGCAACGGAGGCTGAGAGTAGAGACAGACTGGCAGTTTATATTATAACTTAGAGGAGCCAGAGAAGAGACAGGTCAGATCAGCAGTCACCCGACACTCCGTACTCTGTAGGACAAACAGCAACAGGGACCCGAACAGGCACAGCTGAGCATTTGTAGGAACAGGCCTTTGCGTCCTCTGCGCACCTGGAGGTTTGTGTGTGTAGGAAGATGTCCAGAGACGAGCAGAGCTTATCGGAGGTGGAGCTCAGTCCCGGGATGTCGGACGACAGCCGCTCCCTGTCCCCGGGTCACTCCTCCGGGGCCACGGGCAGCGGGGACTCGCCTTTCCGGCAGCAGGCGCAGCTGGACGACGCGTCGGCGGGCTGCTCCTCGGTGAGATCCGACGACGAGGACGACCGCTTCCCCGCAGGAATCCGCGAGGCGGTGAGTCAGGTTCTCAACTGCTACGACTGGACCCTCGTGCCCATGCCCGTGCGCGTGAACACCGGCGGCAAGAGCAAGCCGCACGTGAAGAGGCCCATGAACGCGTTCATGGTTTGGGCGCAGGCGGCGCGGAGGAAACTGGCCGACCAACACCCGCACCTGCACAACGCGGAGCTCAGCAAGACCCTGGGGAAGCTGTGGAGGTGAGGAGGCCACTTTATGTGGATAGATGAATGCTAATAGTTCCAATGCACTTTCTGTGTGTAGCTGGATGGTACATAGGGGGGTGTTGGAGGAGTTCAGAACATGTAGGGGAAGGTCCAGGCAGGAGTGGAGCTGGAGATACTCAGATATCGACTGCATAGTCTATGTTAATCCTAAATAAATGTTCTGGATGAATCTTCAAGAAACATGTAATGTTTTTTTTAAGGGTCTGAGTTTTTGGGAATGGGGTTCAGGAGAGGTAGCTGTGGTCAAATCAAAGGATCAGTGTCTTTGTGTTCAGAATATTAAGTATAAAAGCATCTGGACAAAGCGTCCCTCCTGTTGTCACGAATATTCCCCAGAAAATATGTTTTCCACGCTCTGAATAGCAACAAGTCGATCATCTGATCTGCACCACCTCAAAACCCCCATCGTTCTTACCTCCCTCATCATGCACGTAGGCTCACACCGACACCGTGGTGACCACATTCATCTCACAGGCATTTGTGCACGTGGAGTTTTCATTCCTCTACTTTTGTCTTAAATCTTTCCAGTTTTTTCTGAATGTAATGATGTCTGTCATTTTTAAATGTGAGAGGACCCCCCCCCCCCACCCACCATGTAAGTGTATGTGGCATAATGTTTTCTATTAAATGTATTTGCTGTCAATTAATTAGTGTGACTCTTGAGAGACAGGGTGAGTCTAATTTCCCCGCTGTTGGACACGGCTCACCAGCTGAAGAACCAGAGTCTGTGTCCTGCGGTCACATGTTCCCGAGTCCAGACTAATTTCATACACCGTTTAATTCTCTGCCACTTGGCTGGAGCGACCGAGGCTCCTGAGGGAATGAGAGTTGTTTTCAGACCCGCTCAGATGAAATCGCGGCCTCTTCTGCTCCGAGTTACATTTACAAGAAGAGTTTCCACGTTATTTAAACTCCAATTTTATATTTTAAAAATAAAAGTGAATTCCTGTGTGGGGCTAATTGTTCACTGAACCATCACATTTGTTAAAGTCCAAACTTCTGTCAGACCTCTGCTTTGCATAATACTCACCAGTTCCTGACAGGAGAGGTCAGAAAGGTTAAATTCATTAAGGTTGTGGGGATCCAGCATTAATTAGATGAACACTTGACCTTGGGCTCAGGCATGATTGGTTAATTGGTCCAGAAACACGATGAGCAGGGAGGCAGAGAAAGGTCGGGGGTTTCTCATGCCATTCCTGCCAGCAGTAGAAATTAGGAGCTCAGTTCTAAGTTTTCAGACAGGAAGCTTCTATGGCCTCATTATTTCATTACTACCCAGCAGTCAAAAACCCTGGAAGGCACGACATGAGATACAGCTGTGCAGATACAGCTGTGCAGATGCAGCCGATGAATAAGTTACCTGCAGCAACAAAAATACATTTTTATATTCTGCAACGAAAATGGAAATCAAACAAATTTGATTATATCATATAAAAACTTTTTGCATCTTGTAGAATATTATACTTGCAGCTGCAACATGTGTTAAGTTTTCTTCTTCTCTAACGTTAACAAACGCAACCGTCTTGTTATTTCCTTTTCATCAAAGACTCCTCAATGAGAGCGACAAGCGACCCTTCATCGAGGAAGCAGAGAGGCTGAGGAAGCAGCACAAGAAGGACTACCCTGACTACAAATACCAGCCGCGACGCCGCAAGAATGGAAAACTTGGTTCCGGGTCAGGAAGTGAGGCCGAAGGCCATTCGGAGGGTGAGGGCCCCCACAGCCAATCCCACTACAAGGGCCTCCACCTGGAAATGGCCCACAGTGGGGGAGCCGGGTCCCCTCTGGCTGATGGGCACCACCCTCATGCTGCAGGTGGGCTGCAGGCTCCCTTCCACTACCCCACTGATCACGTCCTTGTGTTTTAGTTTGGATGCAACTGGCCAGTGTGGCACTCAGACATTTAATGGTTTGGTCTTCCGAGAAAAAGAGCTGTAACTACTTTTGTCTTGTGTCCCCCGCAGGTCAGAGCCACAGTCCCCCCACACCCCCCACCACTCCCAAGACAGAGCCTCAGTCTGGGAAGGCAGGAGACGGAAAGAGGGAGGTTAATGGGAACGGGGTCTCCCGTGGTACAACAGGACCGGAGGGAAGCTCAGGTGCCCCGGGATCTGGGAAACCTCACATTGACTTTGGTAATGTGGACATTGGTGAGATGAGCCACGAGGTCATGGCCAACATGGAGCCGTTTGATGTCAATGAGTTTGACCAATATCTTCCCCCAAACGGGCACCCGGGGGTCGGACAGAGTGCTGGGGGGGCTGCAGCTGCAACAGCTTCTCCAGCCTCGCCGTACACCTACGGCATCTCCTCAGCTCTGGCAGCGGCCAGTGGACACTCAGCTGCCTGGCTCTCCAAGCAGCAGCCTCCGCAGCAACATCACGGCTCCACCCTGAGCTCAGACCCATCCAAGGCCCAGATTAAGAGTGAGGCTGGGGGAGCCGGGGCTCACTTTGCAGAGGCCGTCACAGCAGGTTCCCATGTCACATATGCGCCTCTCAGCCTTCCTCACTACAGCTCTGCTTTCCCCTCACTGGCCTCTAGGGCTCAGTTTGCTGAATACGCTGATCATCAGGCCTCAGGGTCGTACTACGCCCACTCCAGCCAGGCCTCGGGGTTGTACTCAGCCTTCTCGTACATGGGGCCCTCCCAGAGGCCCCTGTACACGCCCATCAGTGACCCAGCCAGTGTGCAGCAGTCGCACAGCCCCACACACTGGGAACAGCCCGTCTACACTACACTGTCGCGGCCATGACAGATAACGATTCCAGAGGGCACTGGTGCAGGTTCAGCCCCCATGTCGGACCCAAGGAGCTACAGCGGCCACAGCAGCAACAACAACAGCAGAGCCGGTGGTATCGACGGTCAAGGTGGTCTGGGCTGTGGGGAGTGGGCAGGCACCGGAGGAGGAGGCTGGGGAGGCACGAGGGGAGGAACCCCGTACTGCGCCTTCCCAGACGCAGAAATGCTGTCGCAGCCCAAGTATGAGCTTGGCCCGTGGTGCTTTCGAAGCGTGGTTGAATATTAGGGGCGGACAGAGTAGTAGTAAGAGGGTGTTGCTTTGACGGAGCAAAGAAAAAAAAAAAAACACTCACCGAGCACTGCAGAGGTTCAGGTTAGATTCAACAACACAACTACAAGTGTTCACAGGTGTTGGGGGGGGGGGGGACTCACTGTGAATCGGAGGAGGGACACTGTCGTCCAAACCCCGCAAACTCAACCCGGGGGCCGGCAAGGACAGGGACAATGGACCACAATGAAAAGTACGTCCAGAGATGCAATAAGGTCAGAAGCTGGACCTGTGTAATGTAGCGCGGACTGAGAGGGAGTCACATTCACAGGTTCTACCGACAAGACAAAAATGGGGGAGCCAAATCATTTGGCTGTGGCTCGTTTCACTTCTCAGGCAAGTCGGGCCTTTATCGAACAGACGCTAGTGTTGTGTTGCTTTTGGAAATCAACACAAACAAATACTGATGCATTCTGTTGGATTCTGAGGCACATGGCTCCTGGTTGAATTCAAACTGTTGTGCTGTGTTCACCTCAAATGACTTTTGTACACGCAACACACATACATGGAAGAAAAACCATGTTAACGTTTGTTAAGTGAAATGTGTGTTGAGTCAGAAAAACGAGGACTATTATCAGGATGGTCTATAAAATGTACTTGAAATAACTAATGTACGTATACTGATGCATGCAGATATGAAATATTTGTAAAAACAACCAAAGTTTTGAAACCAAAACTTTAGAAATAGAAGAAACTGAAAGGTTTCTCCCGACAAGACACTGAACTATACCTTTACGTTACCTAGCTTCTTTCTTAGCCGCCAACACTTTTCCAATGTGACGTATATAAAAATTCTTGGTGTCAAAAATTCCTGTTGCTTTTTTTTTTTTTTTCCCCACAAAAGCACTGATGAGCGAAAATTCATATTTGATGTATTAGTGTAGAAAATTAACGGTCAAGAAAATTCTATTTATACTTTCACTGATTGCAATTTGTCAGAATATATGATAGAAGCTTTGTTTTTGACTGTGACGATGCCGTCAAACGCTTTTTGCCATAATTATCTCCACTGAAAACCTGCACCGCTGCCTTCTCTTAGCCACAGATCAACTTTTTTGAGATGTCACATCTTTTGATTACAGTTTTGTAACTTTTTAAAAAGAGCTATTTTCATACAGTATCAGTGTCGGTGATGCCAATACTGAGAAGCAGTTGCCAGAGATTGAGCGAATAAAAGCCAGCAGGAGTTTAAACGTTTTAACACGTCCTAATATTAAACATGAACTGTGCCTTGTCCTTAATAATACTTGTGACTAACACGGAACAGTGAAGAGAAAAGCTGTATTTATCTGTATTTGTTAAATCCTGTTTCTGTCTTTTTACATTTTTTTGTAAACCATTAGTTAACCAGTTTTTTTTCCATACCGTCTTTTTATAATCTCTCTTTAGTCTCGATGGTGTTTCCACGTATAATGTCTGTCCCTCATCTCCTACATGTGTTTAAAATCATTTATTTGTTTTTCTGTATATCACAGATATATATTCATTAATGGACACAGATGTAAAGAATATGCATGCAGCACTGCTTGTTTTAAATCACAGTCCACTGGTGCTATAAGCCCGTTTTTATTTAACCATTTACCTCCAGTAGCCATTTTCATCTGTATTTTTGTAATGTTGCTATGAATTTCCTATTTATATTTGTTTTGTTGCTTTTTGTGTGTGTGGGTTAAATGTTTCTCTCCATTTTGAAGAAAACATTTGACTGTTTCTGCCATTTTTTGTATTTAATCTTTTCATCCTTGTGTAACTGTCGCCAGCACTGTCGCCACAACTTCTAAATAACAGCAGGACCGCAAGCCTTCATCATGTGATGATGACTAATGATCTTTTACCCTCACTTGAAATAAAGCTTTTATTTCTGCTTTCATAAACGTCTGCCTCTTGAAACATTTTCACAGTGGAACAAATACACCTCAGCCTGAATACCAGCTGCAGTACGTAACAAACAATAACCCGAGACATCCCCATTCAAACAGCTGATTGACCCCGTTATAGAAATATTCCAATTGTTATAGAAGTGCTCGTCCTGTCGTTATTAACCACACACAACAACAGAAGCACATGCCTCCGGGGCTCAAAGCTCTGCTCACATTCTCAGAATAATCTCTTCAGCCGACGGTTAATTCACTTGAACTGCAACTCACAGCTTCAGCAGTCCACCGCTGACCATGAGCAGAGGTGAGCTGAGCGCGAGTGATGAGACAATGTGCTACATTACAGCAGCGGAGGAAGTATTCACGTACTGATGAAAAGTTCCCCAGACAGAACTTGAGCTAATATAATTGGTTATACGTGCCCATGTGCATATTTCCAGTTAGTTATATCGTGCATGTGTGTGTGCGTGTTTCTGTGAGTTGCAGGTTAAGCCTGACTCCTAATTCCCTCTCTTTAATCGGCTGTGTGATACTTTGCAGAGACAAAGAACGCCATTGAGGGAGAGTTGTGCAGGGGGGGGGGAATCAGGGCAATGAGGGAGCCTTACCCATAACTGCCTGGCCTGTAGCTTCACTGGGATACAAAGGGACTCTCATATACTCCCTGCACATAGACCCTGCAACCCCCGCTACCCACCCACCCACCCTCCTCCTCCTCTCATCCCCCACACTCACCCCATCCACTGAGAAACGCACTCTTCAGGTTGGAGCGGTAACGAGATTCAAACATTCCAAAAGTTACGAAAGGGACCCAGAGGGAAGACGCAGGTAGAGGCTGTGAGGCAGGTGTCGTCAGCGCACCACCGCCACCAGACAGAGCACGATCACCAGCACTGTTTTACTGACACACTGACGGACTTCTGTATCTTAGACGGAGATCTTTATGAAACAAGGTTACAAAATGGTCCAATTCATTGGAAGTCATTTTTCTCAGCTGGTTCAGTTGGTTGTTAACTTCTCGGAGACACAATAAATAGTCCTGAGCTCAAACGTAGAGCAGAACAGCCACAAAGTTGGAATCGTATTGGACCAAAGGTTTTAAAATCAGCAACCGCTTGATTTAACACAATTGATCATCCAGCAGGAATCTGATAGGAGGGACTGTCAGGGCTCGATAGGTCAAAGAACACAGCTGCTGGGAAAAGACGGATCGTAAAGTATTTGTGTGATGACCACAGTTTTAAAACTGAACGAACTGCAGTGGGAGAATAAATGTAAAAAGAAAAGAGATCAGAACAACATGAAAAACTAAAATCAAACAAAGTGGAGAGTCATATACGCAAAATAAGCCTGAATGTCTCAGTCCTATCCTCAGCAGGGTTAAGAGCGACCTGATGGTGGCCTCACTGTGGTGGGTGCTGCTGAGTGTCACATGCCCCCCCGCCCCTCCATCCCGTGAAAGGAGTGTAACGCCACCCCGAGGCACTGTCTCCTCCAATCAAAAGCCCCACAGATTAAAGCAGTTTTTTTTCCAGAAATTACTAACATGACTGTGGCTACACCCAATTATAGATACCAGTACAAACTGGCTTCTTGATAACGATGTTTTTCATATTTGTGAGAAGCACGAGAGAGATCTGCACCTCTTGTCGTGTCTTAATCTTCCACCAGAGGAAAACATGGGTTTATATTTCAGTTGTGATGCCTTTATGTAAATGTGTAAAATACAACGCATCCATATATTAAGCCGACACAAGCTGGAGTATCATCACACAGCTTTTTACACAACAAAGCTGTTGAACAATACTGCTCTGTGTTTATATGTTGTTTGAGATTCATCAGGCTGTCAAAGTAATTAACGATAATAAAAGACAGGGTTGTAAATAAAAGAAAGATGTTTGAGCTTATTTAACTATCAGACATTTTGTATTTGACCTGATTAAAGCAGAAGAGATTCTGTTCCCTGCACATCGAAGATCATTTTGAAGAGTTTGATCTGACAAATACATGAAATAACAGAAGTTACTGAAATAGCTGCTGTTGCATGATCTTTGACAACTCGGAAATACTGTGAAATATTTCATGTACTGCTTAAAAAAAATCATGATAACTAGCCCTTGAAGCTGTGTAATATAATGTAAGGTGAAGATAAATACATGACACTTCTACAGCTACTTCACTTTAACTCATGATTATATTAAATGTTAGAGGCACAGATGTGAACGATGGATGTTAACTTCAAACTGCAGTGAGTCCGTGTCAATGAATCATAAGTGAAGTGAATAAGACAAAGTTATTTATACAAAAGAGTTTATTCTAAACTATAAAACAGTTTTTTTTACACTAACCACCTCTCTCCTCCAAGACAAACAAATTACAACACAGGAATATTTTGTAAAACAAAAGTAAATGTTTGACTAGAGTCACATTTCCCCCTTGTGGTTATTAGTTGCACTGCAGCTGTTAAAACTTCTGACGTCTGTCAGATCGTGAGATCATCGACTCACATTTCAAATTTTTTCTATTTCAACACAGTCACCTGATAATTCAGTGGATCTTTTGGAGGCCGGAGCGACTGATGGCTGCGTCATTGTAAAGTCTCCTCTGGGTTTGTGCAGCTGACTGACCTGATAAAATGGCGGCTGTGACTGGATAATTTGTTTAGTCTGTTATGATGAGCTCGTCACAGCCCCAGTCCTCATAACTCCCATCGGGGAGGTACCTGCGGATGATGATGGGAATCTTTCTGCTCCTGTTGAAAGGGGCAAAAAGAAAAGTCTGGGTGAGACACTGAGCAGTACAGAGGATGTCAATGTCCTTCTCTTTACATCAAGACAAAATGAAACCACAAATTGAGTAATGATCTAAATTCATAAGAAGATAATTGAAACTATCACTTACTTAAGCTCTTTCATGGCTATTTGCAAGGGGTCTGTTTCTCCCTCCAGCTCCACCATGACTGGAGCACACATCCTGTTGGAAGAGGTCAAGTTTAAAAGTTGTGTAAGAGTCGAGTCGGACAAACAAACTCCATCCAAATAATCCTGCAGTACAACGACAGCACAACATTAAAGATATCGACTTGTGCCACTCAAACAAATCAAGCACTTGATCCTCGTGTAGCTCGAGTTACATGAGACAGAAAAAAGATCAGTCTGACTGACGGATGATTTGGAGAAAACCAAACATCGAACAGAAAATCGAATCTGTTTCCTTTCTGCTTCCTCGTTGACACTGTTGAACTTAAACATCACAGAATCTTTGACAAATTAAATTTATGTAATTATCATCTGAGGTTTTAAAGAAATTCACACACGAGACCTTTTTAAAACGTAAAGTGAACATGACGACTGAACAGTAGATTGCATTAACGATTCATTTCTTGAGGTTGTAAAACAATCTGCAATGTTTGCGTTAAAGTAAAATACAATAAATGTTGAACTACGAGGTGTGTGACTCATGTGACATCACTCACGCTATCTGAAGAGCTCGTGTCCCCAGCACTCTGGCCCGCTCGTATTTGGTCATGTACGGTGTTGTGATCCTCTTCTGGTTTGCCAGCTGTCCCTCTCCTGCCGGCAAGATCTGCACATTCTCCTGGTCCTCCTGCGCACAGGAAGAGAGCAGGTTTATTACATTATATTATCACACACACACAACAGAGGTGGTGGCAACAACTATTAAAATGTACTTTAATTTACACATAAACCAAATGTCAGATTCAAATATTAGAAACCAGAATCTCTAATCTTTACATATTTATATTTTTAAAACTACTATAGACACATATTTATTGTTATTGTATATTTGTGTGCTACAGAACCAACCTGTCCCCTTGTTTGTTATCTCGGTGTTTTATGTAGCATCAAAACAAAGTGTGAAAAACCCACATGACGATCTGGTTCTGACCCAAACTTACATCTTCCACGTTTTCTAGATCGTCTAACCCCTCGTCCTCTTCGGCGTCATCAAAGTCTCCATCATCGAAGCTACACACGTGACGGAAAGAGTTTGTGTTAAATATCTCAGATCCAGAGTTCAGAAGCACCACAGCTGCTAGCTAACAAGCTACACGTTAGCCGGCAATGACGTCCCTCGCGCTGTGAAAACACGTAAATGAAATAAACAGACACACGTGTCGTCACTCACTTGTCTTCGTGGTCGGACATGTTTCAGTCGGCGTCTCTCGTGTGTCTCTGTGAATCTTTAAATCGCGAATCAGCGAAGAAACGTTGTGTTGTCAACACGAGCCCACATGAGAGCCAGGACTTCCGGTGGCGCGGTGCAGCAGGGGAAACGTTCCGGCCCGTCAGGAGGACAAGTGCGTTTCGTTCCGCTTGTTTTCCAGCTGAGCGTCGAAATATAAAATGTCTCATGTTGTAAAAATAAACGAGTCAGATATTAAATTATAAGTTTATCTGATGCATCGAATGCTTCTAGATCTTCTTTTCGGAAATTCCGTGGTATTTATATTTTTAAACAAACTTTACACAGAAAAAAAACTCAGGAGAAACAATTTCCAGTTTTTACTCAAAACCATTTTATCAGATCCAACATCTTCTGAGTGCTAATTAAAATATGATCTGCTATGAGGACACAAGTTTATAATTCAAACAACACAAGACATAAAACCTTCTTGAATAAATATTTATTGCTTACTTCTACAAATACAAGTATGTAATGAAATAAAGGAACATAAATAGTGTCTGCACACAGCGACGTAGAAAATGTACACTGCTGATAACAGTGAAGAAAATAGAAAGTTCATCTTGCCTACACTACTAAGCTGCTCTTCTTGACCTCACTATATTATCATCATCATATTTTAATATGATGATCATCTTCTGCGGTCAAAATAAATATCAACACTGTCGTAATCTAAAAGCATAAACGACTGTTTTGTGTTTGTTGATTTTTTTATTTCATGTTTTTACATCAGCTCTTTTTCTCCATGGAGACCTTGATGCTTTCTGCTTTATGGTTGAGCATCTTAAAAACCTTCGTGGGCTTGAACTTTCCTTTTGACTTCCTCAGCTCTTTCAGTTCCTCTCTCTGGAGCGCTGAGGAGAAGTAACAGGAAAACTCAGGTTAGAGGAACGGTAAAAAGTTTGCAATTTAAACTTCAATGTTACTTTCTCACCTTTGTTATTCTTAGTGGCCTCTGAAAGCTTATCTTCTTCTCTTTCCCTGACAAGAAAAACAGAAGCTGAATTTTAATATTACAATATAGAAGTAGAGTTCACTCCTCCACCACGGCCCCTTAGGAAACCACATTTAAATTGAATACATAGACCCATACAACATCCTTCCACTAAGTTTCGTGCTAACCTGTCTGACGGTAATCCTGCTCAATAACAAACAGATGAAAACTACGAGTGACATGACTCTGAGCATTGTTTTTTTATTTTATACCTCTGTCTGTCCACATCCAAGCTGCTGATGATCTGGTTCCTCTGCTCGATGATGGCGACCAGCTCGTCCATCAGCTGCTGCTCTTGACTCCGGTCCTCCGGACTCCATTCCATCTCTGAGTGAGCAGAACACGGCGTGTTAACATTCAACCCCACAGAGATTTGTGCTGCATCACATCCACCACATTAAACACACACAGTAGTTCTTATATTTCTTATACGACAGCAGTTTCAGGTCAGAAGACAAAGTATATAAACATGTAATACAAAGTAAAGTGTGTATGTGCAAAGCCTTTTAACCACTTAGGAAAAGTGCTCTGGTTAGTATTTAAAAAGGAAATGTTGGGTCTATTAATGATTTAACACAGAATCATTATAGAGTTGTAATGTTTATGCTTTTTTAAGATGAATGATTATTATCGTCAGCTGATAGAAGTTAGGTAAAGAGCATCACACAGACCAGGTTTACAAAGGATGCATCTGAGCTCATACTCCACATCCGCCTGCCTCTCCTCTAACTTCTGCTGCTTTGTCCTGGAAAAAACATGAATCAGGAAAATTCCCTTTAACATTTCTGAAGAAAAATGCCCCAAAAACACATTAATAATCAGAACAGAGCACAGTGTTGATAAAAACAGCAACATGCTCAGGAGACTTTATCAGGAATAAACAGTGGAAATGAAAAATAAAGCACCTGACTTCTGTACTTACAGATAAACCAGCTCGGTATCTCTGCGCACCAGATCCTGTTTCTCATGGAGAAGAGAGAACCACTCCATTAGCATTCGTTCCTCCTCTTTATCTGGAATAAAAAGGACAAACACTGTCAGTGTCTAAACACAGTGCATCACAGTAACAAATGATCTTGTGAATAATGTGGCTGCACCATTCATGCAGTCTCTCAGATTCTTCTCCAGCTCCACTCCTCTGTGTTGCAGAGCCTCCAGACGTTTCTCCACTTCTCCCATCTCAGTCTGCAGCTCTTCTGTAGAAACATGTTGGTCTGTCTGCACCTGTCAGCAACACGGAAGAGCTCAACTCAGGAAAATCTCACTACAAACGTCAAGTGCAGAAAAAAACCTGCAAAACCATGAATGACTTTACACCAGATTTACACGAATCCTGCAATGAGGGCTGCAAACGTCAGTGTGAACAAAAACAATGAAGATACTATACACTTTTATTAAGTATTATTATCAATAATTGCCCTTTTGAGGTTTTTCACACCTTCCTCTTGATGAGAGGGAAGCCGTGTCCAGGGGCCGGGGCCCGTCGAGATGGAAAGGTCTGGAAAGTCTTTGATTTGATCATTGTGGGATTTCGATCAAAGGGATTCTCTCGGCGGGCCGGCTGCAAACAGAAATAAGAACAAGGTCTGGTGACATGTAACTGTCATGTTGAGATAACATCATAGAGAATTATTTCATCTCCTTTCAAACCTGCTTAACTGCTGATGTGTTTACTTAGTATTAACATCCCATAATAATTAATGTACTCAGTGATGACACTTACAAAACCAAAGCGATCGTGTCTGTTTGTCTTTCAGCTTTCTCAGAAACCACCCATCTCAAGAACATTGACAGACGCATACCTCTCCGTTTATTTTGCACTATGAGCTGCACCTGCCGTTACCGTGGTAACCACATGGGAGTGAAAAGACAACCCTTTAAATAAAGAGATGTTGCATTGTGGGTTTGTAGCATAGACTGAGAGTAAAGATGGACGACGCCTCTCTGCCTCCTGCCACCGTCCGGAGATGAAGCCAAAACATCCACGATATGAACGACGGCAGGGTCTATTGATCCGGGGGTGGAGCCACGGTATCGAGGTCTCGCATATAAAACACACGCTCGACCAATCACAAGTCAGCCTCAGCTGTCAATCATAAAACACAGTGACTGGTAGTTAATAATCAGTGGTGAGGTCATACCTTACTTTGCCACACGACAGATTCACTTGCCGCGGTTACACCGGGCAGTGAGGACCCTTGAGAGTGGACAGACATGATGACTGGCACAGAGAGACTTCTGGGTAGAACGTAACTCTGGCCCTCATCTGGTGCAACATCTGGCCCTGCAGCTGCTTCAGTCACATCTGGGAGTGAACCAGCCGTGCCTCCATTTTCAGCCACATGTGGTGGATTGATTTGACCCGTGTCTGCAGCTGGTTCACTGGACGTCTCCACACTCACGCCCCCTGCTGGATCGGGTGTCGCAGCCCCGCCGGCCTCTTCGTTATCTGGACTCTTTGCTAGAATGGCTTCATCCAGCGGGTTTACATCAGACTGAGTATTTTCATCTGATCGAACAGCCACCTCCTCTGAACGACTCGCCTCCACTGAGCACTCAGGTTCAGGAGCCTCCTCCTCATCCATGTTTCCGTCAAATGGATTGGGACCTCTTGCTCTGGTTCTGAACCAGGGGCCCTGCTTTATACAAACAGATTTGGTTCGAGGAGTGGGCCCCGGGGGGGGGGCGGGAGGCAGCTGTGTCCAGGGTCCCGGATGAATGATGGTCATCCAGGGATGGTTGGTTTTCATTGTAGCGCTGGTGCTAAAAGGGGAAAGACGAGAAGTGATTTTCGAGATGATTTCACCACCAGAGGTTTTTATTTTCATACCTGTCCATTTGTTTTTTTGGCTTGTTTGGATAAATTACAACGAAACTCGATAGAAGGATGTGAATCTGTCACTGAGGAAAGACATTGGTGCAGATCTGGATCATGGGGTGAAACCAGGAATTATAATATACCTTTCTTTAACATTGCAAGATTTCTCTTATTTCCTGAGGGAATAATTCAAGGATGTTGTTGAAGAAAGTCAGGCTCATTAAGGAGATTAATATTTATGAGCATGTGAAGTTTGACGCAGCTTCATTGAATTTAAAGGGACCAACCGGGCCTCAGCGGGGTCGTAGACTCTACTGAGTCACATTCAGTTTGTACGCTGTTTTGTAAAACTCCAGGGCATTTTAGCAAATAAGTATAATAATAAATAAAGAGGTGTTGATGATGATAAGTGATAATAATGGTAAAATAAACAAGGCAGTTGGACACAAGCAAACAGGGAGTTGGACACAAGCAAACAACTGAGTCATTCTGTCAACTTACCTGTGAGAAGAACTGAGTGGACTTTTACTTTGGTTGGATAATTTACCTGCACAGACAAGAAGGAGAGAAAATAACTTCATAACAACACACACGTACAGATGAAGCTGGAAACAGCAGCGGTGGAATAACATGTTGTGTATTTACCAGCAGGGGAGCTGTTTGTTGTCTGGGAGGGTTTGGTCCTGGGCACAGGAACAGGGACCTCAGATGAGTCGGACGTTTGTGCTGCTGCTGGAACCTGCCGACCGCCTCCTCCTGTCACTCCTCCACACGGTGAGGAGCTCTCTGACGGCTGTTGAGAGTTTGTGGTTTCTTGTTGTATCTCTCCGTCTGTCTGAACAGGTGCAGCTTCAGCTTTTCCAGCCCCTGCGACCGACCCGTCCTTATCACTGGGTGGAGGAGGACGAGGTGGTGCCGGCTTCTTCAACATGCTCTTCACTCCAGAGTCTCTGTTATCTCTGCATTCCACCTCGCTGCTCCTCTCCTGCCTCTCGTTCCACTGCGTCTCTGGTGCCTCACAAACCGGTCTGTCCTGTGACTCTGTTGTCTTAGTGTAATAAGGGACGCTGGAGACAGCCAGGCCACCCAGAGACACATACCCTGAGTGCAGGTCACGTTTGGGACGATCCTCAGTCGATCCAGTTTGCTGTTTGAGGGCAACATGAATGTTTTTACTGTCTGTTAAATGGTCGGTGCAGATGAAGGAGGCAGCATCACTTCCCTTTGTGTACGACTCTGGTAGAAGAGTGCTGTGGCACAGTTTGCACCTGGAAGACAAACATGTGTTACTGTGAAAGCATCTTTAACACAGAACCCCGACAGTTATCAAATGTTCTATCTCACAATGTTAAACAAAGTGAATCCTGGATCTGCCCCCCCCCCGACACGGTTTAAATCCATCGAGTAGTTTTTGTTTAATTTTGCTTACAAACAAACATTAAATACTTTATCACCATATTTCATCGACATGTCTTGAGATCAGATACAAATGTGCAGAGAAGTTCTCTGTATTATTTCTTTAGAAAAATCTGTCTTTCGCAATGTGAAGGTGAGAAAAGTCCTTTTAATCTTGTTCCTCTCTGAACTTCACTCTTCAATAACAACGACTCAGCAGTTTTTGCTTATAATCCTGTCAGTAAACAGAAATGAAAACATAATTCTGCAGAGGTACTTCATTCTCACGTCTGTCTCTCTCAGGTCGGAACATTCTGGATGGACCTGGATCCAAACACTAATGTAAACACTCTGATGTCACAGTGTGTCACCTGAAACAGCTGCGATGGAAGACCTTCCCGTCGATCAGATGTCTCTGTATGAGGTGGACGGGCTTGAAACACAGATTACACACCGTCCGAGGGCCCGTGCTGGACAGGCGATCAGTTTCCAGATGGGACGAGCTCTGAAACGACAACAGAAGGACATGCAGCTGAGGTCGACAAAGAGTGTGTGAAGACAGGCACGACTATATCGGGAGAGAATGTTTGTGTTTGTGTTGAAACTGATTTACCTTCAGGGGTTTGAGAACATCCGGAGTTTTTCTCTTGTTTGAGACTGTGACCTGCGATGATCTCAAACCAGAGCGATCTGCTGCACAGTCCAGAGAAGACAAAAGGAGCACAGCACAGTTTGATTCATGACCTGAGCATCAAGGAGACGTGTGAGTGAAGAGTCCCAGTGCCCCCCCCCCTTAAGGACTCACAGACTTTGAGGCGTGTCCCTCATAATTCAGAAATTGTGAGTGAAGGATTCCTCACAGACTTTCTGAGCCCTTTATGCAGACTTCACACAATTTTTTCAGAATTTTCCAAAGGGAAAGTAAGACGAGAACTTGGAAGATGAAATCCATAAATACACAACATAAAATGAAAAGTCTCAAACTTTCCAAAGCAACATGATGTGGTTCCTTTCATTTCAAGGCTCCTGCTGCTTCTCACACCGGCACAAATAAATCTATGAGGGTTCAGGGTTCGAGTCCTTTGGGGGGGGGGGGGTGGCATTGTGATTCATCCTACAAACCTGTCAGAGACCTTCAGCAACATCAACATCATAATCAGATAATAAACCTGTCCTGCTGTAAGTAACTCTAAATACAGAAAAGGTAAAGAGGTGAAGGTCTGTGGGAAACTACACACCCTGAGACGTCCTGTTGAAGACGCAGTATAAGTGTGAAAGGTACGAGATGACGCTCAGAGAATCAGGGACCCTGGTGGAGATCATTTCTTTTGGGTCCAGCAGCGCAGGGATGCCCAGCTTCGTTTCTGCAACTTGAAACGCCTGCACACCAGGAGGAAGAAGAAACAGACAGCGCCAGTAGATGACAGAGCCGTTCTTAAACTGTGGCTTGTGTGAACAACATGGAGGTTAATGACTCACCAGTTTGTGATTGAGATAAACATTATCTTTGGAGAGGGAGCTGAAATCTCTGGAGTGAGAGAGAGGACAGAGAGATCGATTCAATAAGAAATATCACAAACGAACCAAACTGTTGCCTGATGAGGAATCAATGGTCAACCAGACAAAGCAAAATGCAGTTCAGGATCACAGGTTAGGCCGCTAGTAAATTAGATTAGAGTCAAGTTCAACTATTGTTTCTAGGAGTTAAAAACAAACTAACTAATCCCATTTAAAGGCCGAGGAGAGAGACAGAGAGAGATTTAGCAAATAGGAGCAGATTAGTCTGACACTCAGAGAACAGCTCCTCACTCTGCTGCAGATTAGACTGAACGTTAGACAGGGAGCAGACACGTCTCAAAATGAAATAACACGTGAGATGAAATAAAGATGTAGAATTAAATAAGATGAAACAGACATTACAAGACAAATCAATAAAATAAAGTAGAACTCAAATTTAATTTAATTTTAAAAACGAATAAATAAAATAAGAATGTCAAATGAAACTAAAATAAATTGAATCAAATAGACGGAATTAATGTGTCTTTAAAAAAAACCTAATAGAATTAAAACAAAGATTAAAAAAAACAATTTTAAATAAAATAAAACTCATGCCACAGATCAGGCCTCACAATGTAATGTAGCTGTACTAGTCTGCAGCTCTGTAGGAAACGTGTGGTCCACTTACATCAGGTCAGGTCGGTGTTTGTGGATGATGGCACAGAATGCGAGTCCATCTCTGAACGATGTTGACATGTTGCTTATTTCCACTGAGCGGTAACTGGTGCACGTGACTCTGCACCAGTCCAGCAAAGTCCTCGGTGATGGGATGAGCTCAGACATGATGTCTGCACGAACATGGCACTTGATGACTTACACAGATCTGTGCAGCTCTGACTTCGAGGGAGGAAACAGGAAACGAGCACCTACAAACACATGCAATTACTTTTCCTGTGCAACAAAAATAAATAAATAAAAGAAATCTGCTAAAGTTGTTGGTGAAGCAGCAGGAAGGACATGAGGTTTTTTTTTTTTTTTTTTTTACATCGCTTCGTTGTTTCCATCCAGAACCGAAGTGTCCCACGGTTCCTCAACACAAAACAACACAGACCAGCAAAGAGCTTCTGGAGCAGCTGAGGGTCACCTGCGTCCTGAGTTTCCTGGAGTGGATTTGTTTGAAATGGTTTTAAGTTTAAAATCAAAAATTTAAAAATCCGTTACTTGCAGCCCTGTTGCTCCGTGTTGTGCTGCACTCTGTGGGTGAGGTGCACCATAGCTGCCGCTGGAGGGCGACACAGAGCTGCTGCTGCTGCACTGTCATCAGAGAGGGAAGGTTTCCGGTTTCAGACACGTGTCAGAACAACGTATAATAAAAACAAACAAAAATAAAAGAGGTCAAACACAAAAGATGGATGACAGCTTCATTAAAAACATAGACTGTATATAAAAGATTAAAAACAGGTTATTTGCTGGTTTCAGTTCTTGCTTAGAGTCCTAGTTTGATCAAGGGACAGCTCATGGGAAATATTGTGGAATAATATTACTGACAATTATTATTATTATTATTCTTTTAAAGTTTCAACTTTAAGTTTTATCATATGTAAGTTAACACAGGGTCAACGGTACGGCTTGGACAGGAAGAACAGATCAGCTCAGTAAACGTAATATATTATAGTATAAGAAAGAAAAGGAGAGAAGGAAACATAACATAAAGTAAATATAAATAAAGTACAAGACCATTTCTTTTTGATATGAAAGTCAAAGTTACTAAGATGTATCATTTGTATCTTTATCATGTATTTATTACAGCAGGTTGTTCACATGACATTATATAAAGTTTTTTAGAACAAATGCATATAATAAATATATTAATATAATGAAATAAATAACGTAGGGTAGTTATAATTAGCAAATTATGCTATTATTTTGTAAACGTCTTTTCTTTTGAGCTCTTGTTTTTACGTCACATCCGCCTTTACAATCCCGCGCGTCCCCTCGCGAGACTTCCACTCCAGTCAAATCTCGCAGTGATGGCTGCTCCTCCGGACGCGGAGACTCTGGAGTCTCGTATCAGTGAGTATTTCCGCTCGTGTCCCCGGGCCCGTGTCGTCTGCAGACCCGGGTCCTCGCACCGCACCGCGGGTTGTAGCGGGTGACATGACAGCCCACCGCGGTGGAGCGGGTCCCGGCCGAAGGGCTCCCGGATCCCGCGGTCACATCCAGGATGCTAACGTAGCTCCTGCTGCCGCTGTGGCCGGCAGCTGTCAACACAACACGGGCTCACTGAGCTCCGGCTCCGGCCGCACAGCTCCGGCAGACACCGGGTGACGGGACCGGTGTGAAGCCATTTTAGTCACATAGGGTCCGTCATCAGTGTGCAGGCGTCAGAAAGCCCGAGTGACACATAGCGACCACCGACAGCAAGCTAGCTAATGTGATGTTAGCGCGTGTGTGCGCGTGCGTGTGTGTGTGTGACTTCATTAATTGGACTTTTCATTTATTCCTCTGTGACTTTTCCTTCGAACTCAGATCGAGTTTTACTTGTTTAAAAACCTAAATATTCATAATTCACGTCTGTAATATAAAAGTACTTCAGGTATAAGTACTGTGTTTGTCATCAGTTTGTATTCTCTCTGAGTTAAACTCAGATGCAGTGATGACTCATTTCTTACAAACAGGAAAACCTTAGAAATACAAATGATTAAAAATAATCCTCGGTCCTATAGAAGCCTATGTTGTAACATGACTGTAATTTTATAATATTAAATATAATGCAGTAAATCTTATCATCTCTGTTCTCTAACATTTCAGACAGAGCTACCAACCCGCTCAACAAAGACACGGACTGGAGCAGCATCCACGCCTTCTGTGACCAGCTCAACAATGACTCAAAGGGGTAAGACTGACGAGGTGCCAGGGCCAGCACTTTGTTTCTGCTTCTTTCCTCAACGATGGTCTGCTTGTTTCTGATTTTAAGCTCAAGGCGTCTGATTCAGGCTGAATTTCAAACAAATAAAGTCACTTCTGATTGTAAATTGCACATTTATGAGGTTACAACTGAAGATCGTGCACATGTTTGAACTCTTTGAGTGGTTGAAACCCTGATGTCTCTGAATTCACTGTCACTGGTAACTTGTGTTCCAGACCTCAGCTGGCCACCAGGCTCCTGGCCCACAAGGTCCAGTCTCCACAGGAGTGGGAGGCCATGCAGGCTCTGCTGGTGAGTTCAAATCTGAGTCAGTCCGTCAGAAGGAGCTGCCTCCTGGTCCTCACTGCAAAGTTTTCATCAGAATTTTATATTCTGCTAAAAAAAATGAGATTTTACAGATTATATTTCCATTTTCCAAATGAGACATTTACTGCCACAAGATTTCCAGTATTGTCAGATTTAATTCAGTAATATTCTCAGTGTTCCTAAAATCCATGTGCATCGAATCCTAAAGCAACAGAATGCAGAAAACTGCTAGATTTTCAAACAAGGTTGTGTTCCTAATACGATGTGTAACTCGTTTCCCCTGTTTTATTTTGTTTCACCACAAGGTTCTGGAAACATGTATGAAAAGTTGTGGGAAAAGTTTTCACAGTGAAGTGGGCAAGTTCCGTTTTCTTAATGAACTCATCAAAGTAGTTTCTCCAAAGGTAAGACTTCACTCTGCGTGTGCTTGTATGTGTAATGTATTTTTTCCGTTTACGCTTGTATGTGAAAATCACTGTTGTTGCCCTCCATCCCCCACTCAGTACCTGGGCTCACGGTCACCAGAGCCAGTAAAGAAGAAGGTTCTGGAGTTAATCTATAGCTGGACTTTGGGGTTACCTGATGAGGGCAAGATCTCAGACGCTTATCAGATGCTGAAGAAACAAGGTGAGAGGCCGTCTGTCCTCAGAGGAATGAAAATCATAACTTCTGAAGTTGTTATAAAGACTGAAAGGTGCAGCTCAGGTCCATTTTCAGCTTAACTCTAATAACACTGTTTACAAGGTAATTAGGGCTTTAGCAACAAATAACAGCAGTGATAAGAAGTAATGACAAATCATTTCACTCTTTGTCTTTTTCAAATTGTGTTTGTAACCAGGTATAATTAAACAAGACCCAGAGCTTCCACCTGACAAACTACTGAACCTTCCTCCACCCAGACCCAAGAATGCCATTTTTGAGGATGAGGAGAAATCAAAAGTGAGATTTTCCAAACATTTTGAAAAGCATATTAACATATAACTGTTGTAGTTACTATTTATTTAACTGTACTAGTTACGTTGAAATATATTTTGCAGTATTTGGTCTTTATGTGACCTGAGCCAGTTTTAATTGTGCTCTTGTCCTCATCAGGATTTCTAAAGACTGTTGACTTATATTTCACTGTGTGAACTGAGGCTGTTTTCGTTCTTTCAGATGCTGTCTCGTCTGTTGAATAGTTCACACCCGGAGGACTTGAAAGCCGCCAACAATCTTATCAAGGAAATGGTCCAGGAGGTAAAGCTCCTTCCATCTCACATTACACTCTTTTTATAAATCGCATGTTTCTGTTTTTTTATAAACTACTCTGCTGGTTATTTGCCTTTTCACGTGATTTTAAGAAAAGGAGAATAGAATCAGAACAATGCACTCGTGACAGGAACATACACCCAATAAGGAAATGGGTTTGTGTGTGGCTGGCAGAGTGATTCAGCAAGAGTTGAGATTTAATTTGTCCTGATTTAAAGGGAACTGCTCTTTGCTCTTGTCACTGATATTTTTCGAGCGGCCTCTCTCTGACATTGCTGTACTTCTCCATTCTTGCCATTCATGCACGCATTTGTGGCCACGCCCTTCCATTTCTGAATTTATCTCTTGTCTCTTTCAGGATCAGAAGCGAGCAGAGAAGGTGTCAAAGCGGGTCAACGCCATTCAGGAGGTGAAGGAGAGCGTCGGTCTGCTGACTCAGCTTCTGCAGGACTACGACAGCACTGCCAGCAACCAGAGCAACGCTGAACTCATACAGGTGATCTGAGAGACGTGTGCTTTTAACCAGAACGAGATTCAAACTGTTCTTTTGTGCTTAGGTGCACTAATGTAGCCTGAGCTGTAAATCAGAAACTTGATTGCTAGCTGTTAATTCGATTTGTGTGCTGTGTGGTCAGGATCTGTACCAGCGCTGTGAGAAGATGAGACCTACACTGTTCAGACTGGCGAGTGATACCGAGGACAACGACGAGGCTCTGGGTGAGTGGTTTTTCATCTCTCTAAATTTGCAAACGAGGAGAAGAGAGATGAGCCTTGTTTATTTGCTGCAGAATCGTTAATGTTCTCTTAAATCTACACCTGTATGTTTGATAAGGCGGATTTTCTTGTATCTTTCCCCAGCGGAGATCCTGCAGGCCAACGACAGTCTGACTCATGTCATCAACCTCTACAAGCAGCAGGTGAAGGGCGAGATAATAAATGGCAACAACACATTAAACACACAGAAACAAACAGGTGGGTGAAGCTACACATTCTTTTTTTTTTTTTCATCAATTTAGCTCTTCTTTGTTTCAAGCTTTTCACTACTGGCTTGAACCCATTTTTCACAGGCGGAGGAACAGCACTACTCGATCTGTCAGGATTGGACACGTCACCCCAGTCGCCTCCTTCCTTCCCAGAATTTCCCACTCCGACAGACGGCCTCAACGCCCCCACACAGGAGATGGGGATAAGTCTCCTTGACGACGAGCTCATGTCACTCGGTAGGAGCATTTCAGGCCTTTCCTGTTGAGTGTTAGTTTAATTAAACAGCTTATGAACCAACTACTGAGGATCGAAAAATAATAATTCTGGAAACACTGAAGGTGTTACTTTATTTCTGAATGCCTTGTGCATCCCACAGGTTTAAGTGAAGGAACACACACCTCCAACCCTCCCTCACAGCCTGAGGACTCCACAGCCTGGGACTCCTTCCAGGTGGGCGGAGGGAGAATTAAAGTCATGTTATGTTAATGTGATTAATGTCACCTGTAAAACAGATTCTTCTTCTTCTTCCAGTCTTCTGACAGCATAGAGGCCGATATCCCTGCAGCACCGAGTCTCCTCCTGAGTCCAGACCCACCCTCCCAACCTCAGCCGCTTTCATCTGGCTCCGCCCCTGTTAACTCTGCACTGGACGAGCTGGACCTGCTGGGGAAGACGCTGATGCAGCAGTCCCTGCCTCCAGAGGGACAGCAGGTCAAATGGTATTTACCTCAAATGATACTAACACCGGCACATTCCTGCTAAAACTTCGAGAGCAGTCTAGAGATAATCTTTAAGTAAGCAAACTGCTGTCCATCTCAAGACCGAGAGATATCTCCATTCTGAGGTATTTGTATTTGTAGAAAGTCTGCAGCAGCTGACTCAAGACAGTTATCTGGAGTTGAGTGCATGTCTGAAAGCAGCTACAGGTGGTTTGAATATTTCTCTGCTTTCAGGGACAAGCAACAGTTCAAACCAACACTGAGAGATCTCCAGAGCAAGTCTGGTCCCAACATTACCCCAAACCCAATCCCAGTGTTTTCCTCTGAACCTCCTGCACCTCTCAACTCTCAGCCCAGCCTGGGAACTATATTGCTGGATTTACCACAAACTCTAACAGAGACGCCTCCTGCTGAAATCACCCTGACTGATGTTTTTGTACCGCTAGAATCCATCAAGCCCAGTAAGTAAACAGAAGTCACTTGACTGCTCGATGCTTCTTCTACATTTGTATGGATTTATCACATCTGCCCTCTCTCCGTCTCTCTCCGTCTCTCTCCTTCTCTTTACAGGTAGTCTGTTACCTGTGACCGTGTTTGACAAACACAGTCTGCGGGTTCTCTTTCACTTCGCCCGTGACTCGCCTCCATCTCGTCCTGATGTGCTGGTGGTGATCGTCTCTATGCTGTCCTCAGCCCCCGCCCCCGTCACCAATATAAACCTGGAGACGACAGCTCCAAAGGTCAGCAGTGAGAAAGCCTTTGTGTCCTATTGGAAACACACCAGCTGATTTTTCACTTTACATTTATGGAAGATTAATCTGATAAAGACATTATTATCACTTTTTCATTTACTGTAGTCTATGGCAGTGAAGCTGCAGCCTCCGTCAGGAACTGAGCTCCCAGCTTTCAACCCCATCCTTCCTCCTGCAGCCATCACACAGATCCTGCTGCTGGCAAACCCAAACAAGGTAAGTCAAGATTCTTAACTATCCAGACACAGGAGGGTCTTCATCAGTACAGAAGTTTTCCATCCAGCCGAGTGTCGCTGGAAGATTAAAAGTCTTCTCTCCTGTGTGTGTGTGTGCTTCAGGAGAAAGTCCAGCTCCAGTACAGATTAACCTTCACCATGGGAGAAGAGGAGCACAGCGAGAGCGGCAGTCTAGAACAGTTTCCTTCTCCGGACACGTGGGGGAATCTATAGCATTTGAACACAACCAGACAGACACTGCCTTCACACTGAAGCTTCCTTCTAAAACCAACCCAACACTCAAGTTTTCCTTTCTGATCACTTTCTTTGCTTGGTATTGATTGTTTTCCTTGGATTACGCTCATGCTCCGTCTGTGTAACGCGTGTATGCTTTGCTCTAAATGAGTCTTGTCTGTTGTTCGTGGCGGCTTTAAAACAAACCTGTAACTGCTTCCCCCTGAAGTTGTTGCAGTCTTGCCATCTTTTTAACAAACAGTGCTAAGAAAGAAGAAAACAACAACGTGGGGATATTTGTTCATTTGGTTCGCTCGTTTTTTGTTTTGTTTTGTTTTTTCAGCTGAGGCACAGAGTCAATTTAAACCCGTCATGAGTTCTGTTTACGTTTCTCTCTGCATGTTCTGCAGACACAGTGAAACACAACGCTGACACAATCCAGAACACGAGGAGGGAAATCTTGAGCTTTACATTGATGAAGCTCATCTTCGTTTCAAAACAACTTTTACATAATCACACCATCTTCTTGTGACGTCTGTTTTTGTGGTGAGGGAAAAGTTTTCTTTCTAACACTGTTTCCCTTTCTTTTTTCCTCCTGTATGTAAAGAACAAAAAATACTGTAACATCAGAGTTGTTTATCTGCCACATGTGCCTATTTTGCAGTTCAAACTTTAGCGTTAGTCATTTGGATGGATTTATTTGTTTCATGCGTTACATGTCAGTCATATTGGTTCCGTAGTTTGTCTGCAACATTATAACCTTAAATAATGTTAATATATTCAAAGTGATCAGTGATATGAAAGTTAAATTTAGTCGTCTTTACTTTAGCTGGAGATTTAGATTATGATTTATGATTTAAAAATATGCAAACTGAGCTGCACACGGGTGCTTCTCCTGCTCAGTGTCTCAAACATGACCAACTCTCTGCGATGCATGTCGGCCACGCTGAACACCACCTCCCCCCCACAGGATCCCAATCACATCCCACTGCACTAATCTCCAATATGACGGCCTTGTAAATACCAACGATCACAGTTCTGTTGTGTACAATTGACTTGTGCAAGAGCATAACAATGGTAAAATATTCCAAATGGCTAATAAAGTTTTTTCTTGGTGATCTGTTGGCCTGTTCATTTCTCCTCCTGCCAATTTAACATCGCCTCCTGCTAAGCACCTCCAAGGATTTACAGCGTACACATTTATATATTGAAGAGCTTTATTAAACATGAAAAACAAACTGTAAAAAAGGACTGACTATTAGCTAAGAAAATCTCAATTATCACTGCAGCAAAGACTTAACCACACTGGTGATCAACTGAATAAGGTTTGTCAGCAAGCAACCTTTACAAAATGTGAAGGAGCGGCTCATTTACATGCATGTGGCTGCACAGTCGGCTCTGTAAGCTCTAAATTAATATCCATGTCCTGATATCAAGATAAAGGTCAAAGAAAATATTCAAATGGGAAAAAAATATTTTACCTTTTTGCTCAAGATATATTAGGATCCCCATGTTTTCTTCTGACTCAAATGATTGTGGCTTACAAAGCTTCACATCCCAAAAATAAAGATATTCAACCCAAAACAGGAAAAGCTTATATACAAGAATTAACGTCGGCACCTACCTCTGATAAACCTTAAGAAAAATAAGATACTGTGTACTATAAGAACCCTGTAGCAGCTCACAATACAAAAACATCATTTAAGATTTAGAAGAGAATTGTTAAGTGACACAGACAAGCTCATCCTGATTACTTTAACTTAGAAGGGTCAAAACTAAAAAAATTGTTGACCACTTAGTGAAACATCCAAGCACCAGTCTGAATATGTTTACAACTGTACTGATACTGAAGAAAGAAGTAGCTTTTAAACACAGTGCACTGACGTGTTGCAACCCAAACAAGCTCATACTCTGAATGTTGAAATCAAGACATTTCTGACTGACTGTGTGTGTGTGTGTGTGTGTGTGCGTGTGTGCGTGCGTGCGTGCGTGCGTGCGTGCGTGCGTGCGTGTGTGTGTTGCGTGTTGCCCAGATCACATTACTTTCTACCTGCTGGAGGAGGGGGAGGTGGAGGAGCGAACTGGAATGGTGAGTGTCCCATCAGGCCCATCATGGGCTGGGGAGGGTTGAACTGCTGGGCCATCAGAGGCTGGGGAACCGATGATGGAGTGGGGCTGCCCCCTGAGCCAGAGGCGTTCCTGGAGCTGCTGTACGGGCCGCTGCTGCTGTTGTTCTGGTACTGGTCATACGAGCTGGAGCTGGAGCCGTAGCTGCGTCCTCCATCCCTGCTGCTGCGATCTCTATATGAGGAGGAGGAGGAAGAGCGGTCCCCGTCCCGGCCACTTCCACCACGACTGTCTCGGTTGTCGCGACTGTAGTTGCTGCTGCCGCGACTGTCCTTGGAGCCGCTGCCGCCGCCCCCCCCACCTGCAGAGCGCATTCTCCGATCACACTCGTCCTGGTACATCAGGTTCGGATTATTAGAATTGGAGGTGCCACGGAAACGGGGACGGCCAACTGGAAACGATGAGAGAGGACAAAGAAGGTAAAAGAGGCTGAATTTCTCTCACTCGAAAAAAAGGGTCAACAGCATTTTATGTTTGCTTGATCTGCCTGATTCCATATTAAGTCAACCCTCCCTCACCTCCTCCGCCTCCTCCACGGCCAGTGTCCACCAGCTGCAGCAGTTTGGGATTGATGGCCTGTCGGGCCTCCTCCAGCACCCGGATCAGCTCACGGGCCTGGCGGAGGTTCCCTGGAGTGAAGAAGGTGTAGGCAGTGCCTTTATTGGTGCTGCGCGCTGTACGCCCAATGCGATGGATGTAGTCCTCCGATGAGTTGGGATAGTCATAATTGATGACAAACTTGACGTCCTCCACATCTTGACATTGGAGGCAGCAGTGGGGGATAAAAAAAAGAAGAAGAAAAGTCAGAACAAAACTAACACTTGCTGATAACGAGTCAATCAATTGAGTCGATTCATTAATTTTTAAGTTTCTTGCTTTTGAAAGTAGGAACATTCAGACAGACAATACCTGCAAGACACCCATCATCTTCTGAAAGCACCACTTACCTGTCAGTTTGTCAAATATACAATGAGAAAATGATTCCACTTACCATGCCAATTACAAAACAGAGCTCAGTGATCTCGTATAATAATTACATACTTGCACACAAGCAACTAGTTTACATGCAGCCAGAGCTACTGAGTTAAGTGATGGAAATGTGGTTTGCTGAATAATTTAGAAAATATCAAGACACATTTTGAGAAGCAAGTGGCCCAAAACTGATCTGCTGATTCTTGAGTAAATATTTCTTAAGCGGTTGATGAGTAATGGCTTAAGTATCAGAATCAACTGAGAAACTGAATTTCTCTGAGGAATAAAATATCTGCTCAAAACAAAACAGAGGTCTGTTTCTCGTTAGGTTCGATAAAAAAAAAGAAACGTTGCTGATTACAGAAGAAGACTTTGTTTTGGAAGCGTAATGATGAAGACTGGCAGAGGAGATGGGGAAAGGGAGGGTGTTGAGGTACGATACTTACCCTGGATCAGAGATTCAGTGATTTACAAAGTAACCCCACTGTCGCCCGACCCATCACCAGTCCTGGGAGGTCTGCAGGGGTAGGAGGAGAGCGCACAGGACAAAAGTTGTCCCTTCTCCAACCTCGCCACTCCTCCACAACACTCCCAAAGCTGGAAACTGTCAGGGCCAGACCTCCAGCTGTACTGTGCTGGGATGTGGTCCTACTCTAGTCTTTTTTTGTACCTCTTCGTGTCCCCAAGCTTTTTACTGACCTGGAGACAATACTGCTGGATCTGCTGTTTGTAGTACAAGGTTGAGGACTTTACTGAATAATGTTATTTAAACTTCAAGGAGCTCAAGTCTTTGTCAGAGACTTATTCTGGTACCAGGGTTACTTTTTCGGGGGGGGGGGGGGGGGGGGTTATGGTCTCATTCATTAGTGTGGCTTGTTCCAAAAGCCTCCCAGGCCAAAGGCAGAGATATAGTTCCCAGCATTTCAAGGTCAGTATTAAGAAACAGAGACCAAGAAGAAGGCAGGACGAAGTTTTCTCTAAGTGGGCTCTAACATGGACTTTGTGTCCTGAAGGTTTTTGCTCGTCCTTATGCAGGGCTTAGAAAGTCCTCAAAAGCTGGTGAGTTATTCACAGACATAACCGGTGGTTTAGGATGATGAATACAAAGAAAAATTGAAAGAGGGACACGTGGTGGTTTCAGGACAAAAGGGTCATATGTCAGAAATGGTAGAAAGAAAATAACAAGAAGGTAACAGGAGAACACAAGGGAGGAGGTTGAAGGGAAAGGGTGGTAGAAAGCGGAAGAGAAAAGAGATGAATGAGAGAAAGAAGGAAAACTTTAAGAGACAGAGGTGATGAAAAAGACAGAAAATAACAGCAAAAATGAGAAAAAAAAAGAAATGACACTTAAAGGGGGTAAAGAATCAGAGAGAGAGAGTGAAAGACAGGACAGAAAGGAACAAGAGTGAAAGAGAGGGAAGTCGATTATAGAGGTGGCTCCTCCAGGCCAGGACTCCTGCCAGCCAGGACCAGACATGACGTCCGCAGAGGGAGAGGCCGGCCGGCACAGCCAGTGGTGGGGGGTGTCAGGGGCTGGCATCAGGGGGCAGTTTAGAGGGGAGCCTCTAGTATAGCCGTCCATGTCCGGCTTTGGCTGCTTTCCACCCTCACTTCCTGGCAGTTGTGCGTTTGTCTTCTGGTACCACACCACTGCATTTCACTTTCACCGAACTTAAGCATCATCTCTTTGGGTGTAATATCTGCAGGACTAATTTGAGTTAAAAAAAATCTGTTGTCCAAACTTATTGGAAATGTAAAATATCTTCTACAAGACCGCACAGCAAAGTTTTGATGATCCATACCCGATCAGAAAAAAAATGCAGATATTGAAAACTTAAATCTGTGTTGACCTAATCAGGAAATGCAGTGGTGTGTCCCTGTGATGATGGCATGGCCAAGGGGAGCCCAGCCTCCACCGCACCCCCGTCTTTGCCCTCTCACCTGACAGCTGCCCCCGACCCTAGGACCAAATTTGGAAGCCCAGCAGCAGCATCCCACGCTTGACCCCTCCCCCCTGACGCCCAGGGAGCCAGTGTCCTGGAAGGGGGGAGAGTTTTGTTTGTGGGCACTGTTCTAGGTTTTCAGCAGAGATGGCTGTGTCTGGGACTGATTAATCAGGCCGTCTCTCTCCCCAAGTCAGCTTTCGATTTGTCATGCCTAGGTCCGGCTGCAGGCTCCCGAGGGCCTGTGTGCTTCTAGTTGCCGGAAGAGAGACTTGGAAACAAAAAATAAACAAACACAAAATGAAAAGAAAACAAATGAACATAGAATTAGGTTAAAGGTCGATTGCCATCCTGTAAGGGGCTACTTCACGAGCCTCACCCCTTACATCTTCATTCAACATCATTCCTGTGTTCAGTGTTCCTCAGTGTTATTCAATAGAGCACAGTGGATTAATCCTGCTTCAAATATGATACACTTTCTAGATACACCCTTTATCTGAGAATATATTACATGTTCTCTGTAAGAAAAGCAAATCTTTATGTGTTTGTGGTTGAATTTTGATCAGGAACATGTAGTGAAAAGCTTGTACTCATCATAGTTCATATTATTCTACATTGTAAATGGGCAAATATTTTGTATGTGTACTGTATCAGTGAATGGTAATACTGAGGAAGGTATATGTTTGACTTGAGCACATATGACATACCCAAACCACGTGAGGCCACATCAGTAGCGATGAGGATGGGAGCTTTGCCACTACGAAACTCTGTAATACAAGACAAAGAGGATTCAGAGCATGAACATGAAGTCACTGTTGCTCACATGTGTCAGTGTGTTTGTTGTACCTGTCAACACCCAGTCTCTCTCTGGCTGACTCTTGTCGCCATGAATACACATCGCTGGCCACCTGGAGAGAAAAGAAACATGGTTATAACCAAACATGAAAGCAACATGATAAAACCTGCACAAACTAAACTATATGGAACCATAATGAATCACTGGTGATAGGATGAGTTAATCTAGTGTAAAAAGTATTTTGAGCTTGTTGTACTCACCCATCACGTCTCATTCTGCGTGTGAGGTCATCACATCTCTTCTTGGTCTCCACAAATATGATGGTCTTGTTCTCTTTCTCAGCCATGATTTCCTCCATCAGTTGGATCAGCCTGAGGGAAAAAATGATCAAGGTAATAACAGATGACATGAAAATAATTACTTATTAAGTAAGTCTTCTAGATTTCTACCTCAATTATCACGTAAAAAAACAAGAAAAAAGTAAGAAGAATTAAGAAAGAAAAACTACAAAGCATAAGAAAACAAAGCAAACGCAGTTATTGACAAAGGCAGGAAAAGAAAGTTTTGCTCTGTGACCAGCCTCTTACTTCTGGTCCTTCTCATTCTCCATACAGACATCAACTATCTGTAGGATGTTGTGGTTGGCACTGAGTTCCAGCGCTCCAACGTTAATCTGGACGTAGTCTTTCAGGAAGTCCTCTGCCAGCTGGCGAACCTCTTTAGGCCAGGTAGCACTCCACATGAGGGTCTGTCTGTCCGGCTGCACAAAGAGCACATCATATGAACAGCAATCAACAGACAGAAAGATACTGTACTCTTTAATAATAGTTCATAAAAACGCAATAAAACTAAATGAATACATCATCACAGCAGGAGATGTACTTGTTGCTGAAAGACAAGATTAATAATGTACATATTTTTTCCACATCCCCATTTCAACTTTACCCGAATCTGATCCAAAATTTTGCGAATCTGTGGTTCAAAGCCCATGTCCAACATGCGGTCAGCTTCATCGAGAACTAGATATGTGCAGCGCCGCAGATTGGTCTTTCCAGCCTCGAGTAAGTCAATCAAACGACCTGGAGTGGCGATGCAGATCTCAACACCTTGGAGAGATAAACACAAATCTTATTTATGTAACACAAAACTGTGTACGCATTAATCCAAACAGTGTAAATTCCTCACCTCTCTCCAGGTCTCGGATTTGAGGTCCCTTGGGAGCACCCCCATACACACAAGTGCTTTTGATGCGTGATGACTTTCCATAGTCATATGCCACCTGCTGGACCTGCTGCGCCAGTTCTCTTGTGGGGGCCAGAACCAAACACTACAAAGAACACAAACAATCCACTGTTTATTGTGTTAAACACGAAAAATGTATTCTAATATTAAAGCATTGTATTTGGTTTCTCTTCACGTACAATGGGTCCGTCCCCTCGCTCCAAGTAAGGCTGATGGTTGATGTGCACAATTGCAGGCAGAAGATACTGAAGAGAGAAAAAGGATTTTGTTGCTAAATGATATATTCACCTTTGCAAGCACAGAAATTGAGCAACATGTGTATCTCACCGATAAGGTCTTCCCAGAGCCAGTCTGAGCAATGCCCACCATGTCTCTCCCACTAAGGGCCAGGGGGAAACCTTGTGCCTGAATGGCTGTGGGCTCCTTGAAGTTCTGCTGCATCAGCACATCCATTACGTACTCTTCATGGAAGAGGCAGAAAAAAAAAACATTTGAATATCTCCATTAGCAGCCAGCAGGTGCACAGGTCTGCAGATGTACGTGTCAGGGAGATGCGTGCTTACGGGGAAAATGTGCCTGGTGGAAGTTGGTGACAGGCTTTGGGCAGCCTGAACCTCGAATGGTGATTTCTTTCTTCCTGCGATACTCCTCAAGATCATACTGAAAGCACCAGAAAACAAACAAGGATCACAAAACTGAACATTACACTTGACTCTCTGTGTTGTGTAGCTGCATCAGAGGATCAGACTGAGACACTACAGGGATACCTGGCTCATTCGCTGCACTTCGGGATGCTCGTTGTAGAAGTTCTTCTCAAATTTGGGAAGCTCATCCAGGTCCCACCTCTTCTTTCGTAAACGGTCCCCAGGGTTCCCAAACTTTTTACCCGGCGGTGGGCCTCCTCTGCTGGACCCGAAACGAGGGCTGCTGCGTAGATAACAGAGACAGTCATTGTGTGGGCTAGTTTCAGGACCACTAACCAAGTGCTTTATATGTGAAGTTCTTATCGTTAGTATTAATCTCCTGTAATTTGTATATCATCAAACATGAAATACAGTAATTCATGTTGAATAAAATTGAATTTAACTGCAGGCTTTTCCTTGTTTGCGCTTTTAATAAATTCACGATTAATCGCATCAGACAATTCATAATAACAACGTTTTAGCCGTTAGCATTAGCTCCCACGCTAACTAGCTGGGTGTCTTACCCTCTGTCACGGCCGCGGTCTCGATCTCTGTCCCCGTGCGAGCCTCTCATTCTGAGGACACACGGACAAGCTCCTCTGGAGGGTTAATGTCCAACGACTGGAGCTTTTATTTATCTCAATGAGTTTGATGAGGAGCTCTCGCTTCTCGTCTCGTCAGGCCTAGCTTGAACGAGACGAGCTGACTACACCCGACGCACAGTTAACTCGGAGGATGGAGGGAAAGAAGGAACTGTCGCTTGAACTCAGGCTTGTTGAAGAGTCAAATGTCAAATTGAGACACGAGTTCAAAGCGTAAAAAAAATAAAACTTCAGCTGAATTAACTGACAAAACAACAAGAAGCTACAGGCTGAGCTATGTTGTTGTTGTTGTTGTTAGCCTGTTAGCCGTGACAGCTAGCCACTCTGATTGGCTGACTGCTGGGAAAGCCCCGCCCCTAAGTATGATTGACTTCTTCCTGTTATTATTATTATCATCAGTGTTTGCTGCAGCTATTCTTCTGTTTACGTGTTTATTCATAAATCATTTACACATTTGTAGGATATGAATTAATCCAATTCTCCAGTGCAGATGTTCTCAACTGTATTTTTAGATGCAAAACACACTCATCACAAATACACTCTGTCATAAACTCTGTTCACTGGTGGCTCAGAAACCAAACAAAAACTATGTAGGTGAAGTGTGTGTCAGTGGTGTTTACGTCAGGCTAAGAAGCAAACGCTCTCTGACAAAACCATGGCAGGAATGTCTTGTTTCCATTTGTCTTTTATTTCCTTGTCAACACCAACAGAAAGCGATATAGCATCAAAACACAAGAAAACTTTACCAATATACAAATGAAAAAGTACACAAGAGAAATAAAAGAGAATATATGAAATTTTAAAATATGAAAACAAAGCACATTACCAGGCAATGTCATCTCGGTCATCATGAATGTTTCCAGTGCCTAGTTTAAACTCTATTTACAACATTCTTTCCTTTCTGGAATAAAACTCCTGGTTTAATATATTCAGCTTTAAAATCACATAGTAACAAAACTATCATCTGATAGTGTTTTGAATAAAGATACTTAAATTGGACATACTTTGCCCCTAGGTAACAGCATGAGGCAGTGAATTTCACTTTTTCAATACCATTAAGTTAATGTTAAGTAAACAGAATAAACTGACATTGTCTTTAACTGCAGGCTCAGCAAAAAGTGAACGCATTTATTATTGAGTATAGGAGGTTTTTGGAAGGATTATGGCTCAGCAGTCACAGCCAGAGACTCACTGTTGTTTCCACTAGTGTTGGGTTCCACAATTTAAACAATTACATTTGAATTGAATACAATTTTCTCAAAAGTAAATGATTGTGCACTGTTGAGGATGAGCATGGCTGTTAGTTTTATTTTCTGACTACATTCATTACTCATGAGGACTGTATTGTACTGTATGTTTACCTGCAGTCAATACTGAGTCAATCTGTTTGGATTCTGCTTTCAACATAAACAAAAAACGTCAACGTACATTATGTCACCATTACGCCTTATGTCCCCTGTCCAAATAATCTAGTCAGCTTTTACACCACTGTGTCCTGCCATGAAGGAGTCTCACTCACAAACATCTTCCACACCAGCCACGGATAAAACACATTAAACGTCAGTTGATAACAGCACGAACCATCAATTCAAATACAGTTACTATCGTCTTTTAAGTAAAAGATAGGAACAGAAATAACTGTTCCAATTCTGTTTCCCAAAATAAAAATAAACAAGAGCATGTCAGACAGGCCCAAAGGTTTGACTCACTCCACCATGCATTAATGTTTTCTTCTGTAGCGTGTGTCCCTTTAACATATATTTTCTAACTCATTTTACATTTTCTAACTTTTAATGCCCATATATTCTTATTGAAAATGTGACTTCAATCAGATTTAATGCCTTTACATGTCCTTGTCTGTCTGGAGTGACCAATGTCCTGACTCACTTCCTGCTGCTATATCAGGGATGCCATTATAAGCAGCACCAGCAGTGGCAGGCCTGATCTGTGCAGCCTCTAATGCCATTAATTAGGGAATATAATCCCCAGCACATCACAGCTGGGCGGGCTCTGTAGTGTTGCTTCTTCAGTAATCTGTGTGGGTGTTGTCCTTCCGTCAGTCCCTATGCCCACGCTCAAATCTCTCCTACAGCTGTTCTCTCTGTGCTCCACAAACAATAACAGTGTGCGTGGAGCCCAAATTGGGCCAACAGCCACTGTCATACTAATAATACCATTTGGATTCACTTGTGCACATGAGCCCACAAGAAATCAAGATATACACATAATGTGTATGTATATACATGTATGTATGTATAATGTGTATATACACATACACACACACACACAACAGTTTTCGTCTTTAAATGAGTTTTACCATCAAGGTCATACAGCATTTAAATAAAAAAATATTTGCGTTTCAATTGCTATATATATTAAAACGAAGCACAGCAATTCAAAGGCTCCTTTGTTTTCTGGACTATAAATCAATTCTAGATCTTAAGACAGTGTGTCTCATTGACTAAAGTGCAGGGGGCTGCTCCCCCCATTTGGCAATGTTTCGGTAAGAGGCAGAGTTGGCAGAGGTGTGAGGAGGAGTATGCATTAAGAAACAGTATAAAAACGAAAGAAAGGAGGAGGCTGTGTGTTTCAGATGAGGATGGCACTTTCCCTTGCATACACCTTATATTGACGTGTTGTGGAGTCTAAAGTGTAGCATAAGCAGGCATGGTTAATTGTACTAATTCATAGTCAGCAGATTAATGGAGATATTGTATGTCTATCAGCGAAGGCCTTTATAAATTAACATATATTCCCCGTCTCTCTCCTCCTTAACTTTATAACGACACACTCGTCTCTCTTCACACTCTCTTTCTACCCTTGTTTCCTCTTATTCCTTGTAAAACACCCGTTCCCCTCCTGCGGTCTGCTAATCACAAGTGTATCATGAATCTGATCTTTTGTTGCTCTCCACACGTGTTAAAGAAAAGACAAAGACCCGAATCAAATCTTCCACATTCTGGTTGAAACAAAAGATCTGATTTGAGTATAGTGAATTTCTGAGTATGTGTGTGTGTGTGTGTGTGTGTTTGAGTCTTAGAACTCGTCATCTGAGCTGAGCAGCAGAGTCTTTTCATTATCCCCGCGGGTGCTGAGGTTACTGTGGCTGCGGGAGAGGGGTGGCCCCCCACTTCGCTCCAACGTGGACTGCTGGGTGTACTGCTGATAAGCTGGAGAGAAGTTATGGATGGCATCCTGGACCATGTCGCCTGGATTCATGGTCTCTTTCAGGCTGCTGGAGATGCTCTTCATTGGGGCACAGCGACCTGGAAGTGGGGAAGGTGAAATATTCAAGAGACAGGGATGAAATGACAGAAACTGTTTTCATCAAACTGTCAAGGGTAATTTGTTGGCTAAAATAACTACTTTTGTAAAATTGAATCAGCAGGATGGAAGAAATAATTCTGTTATCAATGTTTCACTAGGAAGCAGGGATTTCATTATTTACAAAAGAGTGGGGAACATACAAAAGACAAATATATGCCAGAAGAAACAAATGGGTCAAATGTCCATCGCCTGATTTCACTGACAACAAATGAGCAAAAGGAAACAAAACAAAACACCCATGAGTCTAGATGCATCAACTGAATTCATGCTGAAAACACCATGTTGAAATAATAGATATCCAACCACAATGAAAACACACAAAGAAAAAGCACTGGAACAAACAAAACTGCAGATACAGATGAAAGACAGCTGACATCAGACCTACCGTACTGTCCATAGATAGGAAATGAGCCTTTCAGTGCAGCACAGTGGAGAAGAGAGGAAAAAGAGAAAAAGGGAGACGAGGAAGACAAGAATGAAGAAATAGAAAAACAGAGCAGAAGAAAAGAGAAAGACTAAATATTCAGATAGAAAAGTACAAGGGGTGAAGTCAGTTCTGAAAGACTGTAGAATTCAGAATATCAAGAGTCCTGTAAATTCAGATTATATGGAGTAACACAATAAAACAACCTAATAAGTAAACTTTTGTCATTATTTACACAATTAAATTTACTTTTAAAGATACCAGCCTCTTAAAAACTCCCAAACACATGCACACACACACACACTTCTTTTACCATATGAGTCCAGTCTTTTATCCATGTAGACTTTGTAAGTGAAGGCATGGCGCAGAGCAACAGCAGCAAAGAACATCTCGATACAGATGATGAAGTTTTGGTAACCTGCAGCAACTGTTCCCTCGCCCACTGAGAAGTCCGCAGAGCTGATCTGAGGGATGGCTCCGCACTTCTCCAGGATGGCCAGCAGCATGCCTAACTCAAACAAAGATGATTTGAGTTTTGGCAACAGATTAGATAGATTCACACCACACAACACAACACAACAAATAAAAAGAGAAATTGTAGCAGCAGCGTATGTGTGTGTGTGTTTCTCTCACCTTGCCAAAAGGAAAGAAAGATGACTGACTTGACCATGAAGAACTTGAGTACGGGGCTGTACGGGACAAGAAGTTCACGTGTTGCAAAGTAGAAGAGAAAGAGGGCGTAGAGCGACAGACTGACAGAGATGTTGTAGATGATGGTCACATAGAGGTAGCCGCTAGCCACACTGGAGGAGAGAGGGACATTCCAAAATGTAAGCATGTTAGATATTTACATATCTATATATCTGTCGGGCTCAACTCTGCAGTCAGAGCAGAAGCCCATGATGTGAATTTCTAAGTTTCTGTGGAAACATACTTGAAGTCTCCATCTTTGTATTTGTCAAAGGCTTGAAGAATCACAGTGATCACTGCCATCAGGGGTTTCACCACACAGAACTGGAGAGTTGCCTGAAGAAGATTGAGATGGAGAAAAGACAGAATGAATACATCAGGATGAAAACAGGGTCAGCACAAGGCAGCAATGCTACAGAACTCTTTCACTCATAGGTGCTGTAGTCTTATAAAATATCTAAAGCTTCTGACAACAACCAGTTTTCACAGACAAAGACATGATGGAATATTAAAGATAGTTAAATTGAACTAGAACCACAGTGGCTAACAACAAGTAACAATGGTTAAGCCATGACGGTGTTTGGTACCTGTTTGCAAAACCTGAGGAAACCGATGGAGTAGGTCTTTCCCCACAGGCAACAGGTCCCATACATACAACTCGACCTATAGAGAAATACACAGGTCATACCAGGTCCGAATAGTTGAAAAGGCAAACAGGCTATTAAAACATTAAAAAGAAAAAGGGAAAAGGAGAGGAATAAAGAAAAGGAAGAGGAGAGGAGAAAGTAGAGGAAGGAGGAGAACTTGGATGAGAAAAGAGAAAAAAAAGAAGAGGGAGGACCAGAGGAAGAAGTAGAAGTACAATAACTACAACAAAAAGAAGCAGAGCAAGAAGAAGGAGGAGTGGAAGAAGAAGACAAAGACAAAAGAGGAAGAAGAAGAAGAAGCAAACAAGACTTACTCAATAGGTTTCCCTCTGATCTCTGCCATGATGGCACTCTCTCCTCCCAGATACTCATAACACAGACTCAGGAAGTTGTAGATGACAAAGGCTGCAGGGTCACACACAGAAAATAATGTTTCTAAGGTAATCGCTGGTATCTGTAAAATCACTCACAGATTATATTTAACACCAGAAAACTCTTGCAAACACAGGATATCAAGCCATTTCCAAGCATACAGGTGAATCACACCCATCAGCAGTCTGGGAAATGACGGGATCATGAGAGGAAAGCAAACGCTGGAGAGAGCTGAAGATCATGTCACGCTGCCACACAACAGAGTCACATAATACGGGAGAATTATATTCACACTACCAATAATGGTCTTACACAAGTGAGCTGCACATCTTAAGTGGGGCTTTACTGTTCCCTCATGTAATGTGTTAGATAACTACAACTGATAAAGATCTAAATCGTATTCACACATGATGTTTTATGTTTTGTGTTATTCTTCATCAGCATCATGGGCCTAAATGTGAAGCTACAACAGGTGTGTCCCTAATCCCGTCCTGTTTTATCCACTGGTCAGATCTCATAAGTAATCATCCTAATCAAAGCGGCCAGCTACACTGATATAATATGACACCAGACATCACCAATGAGAACAACAAATATATTTCAGATGGCGTAGTGTGCATATAAAACATACTCATGCTGAACTGTTGACTGAAATAAATTCCTGTCTTGAGATCACTGTTGATGAGACATTAATATAATGACATTTAAAATCCAACCTTATGCATACAGGCAGCATAGACTGTATATAAAGAGGGCAGACAAGTCTCCACTTCTTCCCAAGTTCCCACAATCCAGAAATGAAGCCAAAATATCCTGCATACAAAAGCTGCCATCTTGTGGATTTGTAGCCAGAGTGTGGTGAGCAGTAGTGAGCCGAGGTCTCACTTTTCAGTTTGGTCTGTGTCCCATCCACTAACATGGAAAATGTGGAGGTTATGACCTATACTACAGTCAGCCAGCAAGAAGGCGATCGAGATGCTTTGTCTTCACTTTTTGGGAATCAGTCATGTCGTCCATCTTTATTTACAGTCTATGACTTCATACTGTGTGTACTGATCAATAACGTCAGTGCTGAGAAGTCGCACATACTTTAATTGAACCAGACTGGACCACACACTGATCCCAGTAATTGGTGTCCCTGAGCAGAATGTTTTTTTCTTCTGCTGCCCCAGGTGTTCTCAGGCTCAGGGTCACCCACAGACAGCAGCTCCCACTGCTCCGGCTCTCATTACCGTTCAAAGTGGCTGAGTTTAAAAGGTAAGCCTCTTATTCTAGCACACTGACAATCTGTGCCAGAACACTACAGCACAGTGCTGGCTCTGTTGATGCTGCATTATTACAAACACTCTATTTTCTTTATTAGATCAACATTGTTTTAATCTAACAATAGCAGGTTTTGGCATTGCTATTTAACCAGTGACAGTATTTGCATTATAGGCTGGTGGGTTAAAGAACAAGGTTTTGGTTTATCTGCTTTTTTTTTTTTTAAAGTCTTCTCAAGGCTTTGCTCGTTTTCATATAGTTGCTAGGAAACAGGTCTCCCCTCCCCTGCAATCCCAACAGGCCAGGGAGACATGAGAACAAAGATGGCAACCTTTGTAACTGAAGACCCTGCAAAGGCCGTCTGCCACTGGGGTATCACAACACATCAATTCTCACACCCTTATTTCTACTGGGAATCAAATAAGACACACACTGGAGCACAAAGCGCTCACTCTTAACACTGTGGTGAATATTCGCCTGTAGTGTGCATGTAAAAAATGCCTTTGTGCAATCCAGCCTGCAGCAGAAAATGTACCAGTTCATTGCATTTCATTTCTCTATCCACTCACCTTCGTAGCAGTCTCGGACTGTGTCAAAGTAAACGTAATACTCCTCGTTGGTGAAGAAAAGAAGGCTGAGCCAGGAGTCGAAGGCATAGATGGGGACTATGAAGAGGATCCTAACGATGTGCCTCTGTTCATTAGGAGAGCTGTAGTAACGAAGATGCATGTAGATCTAAAAAGAAGCAGACAATCAAAATGAGATAGATCAAAATAAGTAAGTGACAAGGTCAGAAATCTGAGAACTTTGTGTAAAAAGTCACAGGTTTAGTGACTCCAACATCAGTCTTCTATATGTTGCTGCATAATTCTGGTGACAAACAAACAAACCAACCAACCAGAAAACCAAAACACAGACAGGTGTGGAAACAACACCTTCTTGGTAAAAATGAAAAGTGAATATGGAACAGCTTCCCCCCTTTGAAACTACAACTTAAAATAACTGAGTTAGCTGAAACTAACTGTTACCTCATGAAACCTGTTATCATCAATACAGTCTGTATAAATGTGCGTGAGTCAGAAACTGGAGTAGTGTGTGTCTGTAGAGTGTGTTGTGTGTGTGCACCGACAATAGGGTTGTTACAGGTAATTGATACTGGGCTTTTATCACTCCAAGTCAGAGCAGCAGACAGCAGGAAGAACAGGGTGGGCCTTGTCAGCAGCACCTCTGTCTGCACTCTCCGGCTCACTTCCACTTACATAATGCCCCACCTATCACCTTTCCTGGTCTGTAAACAGACACACCTGAGGTATAACAAAGAGTGGGTGACAACACACCAAGCGGGATAATGCACTCTGCTCGTAGGGCTTGTTGCTATAGTGACCCTCATCCCTCCTCTGACACCACCTCTCTCTCTCTCAGACAACACACACACACATTCCCTGTTCTTTGACGGCGTCCTAGTGAAGTCAGAGCCACCTGTTGCCAGAGGGACCGAAGGCTCCTCTAAAACCCTGTATGTGAAGGACATCAGCCGCCAATGGGAGACAAATCATGAACCTAAGCTGTAACGTGAAGGCTGACAAACTGACACAAAGGAGGCAAACAGCACCGATCCTCTGTACGGCAACACTAAGACTACACATTGACGATTCACAACACCACTGTTAATGACACGAGAAGCTAAAACACATGACGTCTTACTACGCAGACAAGCAGCAGTAAAGGAAGCGCTCACTCAGATCTTGCCATACTTCCTCTGTAGCTGCGCTACTTGAAAAGTGTGCCCAAGGCTGGGTATGTTTCACGGGCATCAACAATTTCAGTCAATCAGATTTGACCAAAAAAATTAAGAAGAGGGACGAAGAAAAAGAAGGTGAACAGTGCGTGGATTTGAAAAACAATGTGTAAGAATTCGGTTTTGTACTCCAGCTTAACCCGTTTGCCTGAAGGCTGGCAAGGCAACAACTCAGATGCAGCCACAGCCTCTTTTAGACATTGGTATTAAGTCTCACCCAGAGTGACACATGAGGAAGCACATAGGGTTTTTGTATCATGCTTAACGATACTTAAACTGTGTTTAGACTGATGGTGCAATGTGACTAACTCCTCATTCATTTTAATACGACCACAACAAGTTGTCCCATGACACATGGTGTGTTATTCTGGCCTCCTACCTCCTAGATCCTCATGATCAAAAGGACATAGATACTTATTATTGGATAAAATAGCTACATTGGTTGAGAGAAAACCTGAAACCTTGCAGTTATAACTTAAGTTTCAACTTTCCAATGAGAGGGTCCTCTTACCTGGTGACATGTGATTAGAAGAGCCGTCCAAACAAAAAAGCCTGATATAGTCTGGGCAGTGGAGGTCATGAGGAAAAATGGCTGATCTGGTGTGGCGACTGGGGCCTCTGGTACCAAAGAGGAGTTGGATCCTTGTGGGGTCACAGTGGCGGGCAACCCAGGGGCGAGGCCAACTGGAGACTCATTCCCCAACCTCTCTGAAAGGGGTATGTCTCGCTGCCAGAGTTGACTCATCTGTATAAAGAGACAGGGTGTAGAAGAGACTTCATCAATGAAGATGCTAACTATTGGTCAAAAAGATTCAGCTGCAAAGCCTGAATAAAAAAAATGTGTAAATGCATCACAACAGGCCTCAACAGTGAAAGACCTAAATCTCTATCCAACATCCGCTGATTTTAGAACGAGAAAACAAAAACAGACACAGAGCAAAGTAGGACGGTCCACAGATTTACAGTGTAAAAGCGATTGTGTGGATAGACAGATAACATGAGATCAAAACAGAGTGAAAAGAGGAGGCATAAGGTAGGTGGGTGCAGAGAGGCTTATAAAGAATGAAAATAAAATAAAAACACGCCAGCGCTTGGTGAAGGCATTATCACTCAAACACAGCAAATCTTTGTGACAGCGATGAGCTGAGCGCTGCTGACCCAATTTCCACTCAATTCTTCCTCAGTGATATACTGAGGGATGAAAGGAGCGCTGCGTGGCTAAAGAACGCACTAAACACAAACATATTTCACGGAACATATACCTTTCCACTAATCAGCCCCAGAGTGCAGGCTCAACACAGTGAGAGCTCTGGCCACAGGTTCATGGTAGACTCTGGACATCAAGCTGACATGGAGGGAAACTATACTGAAACGTCATCCAGATGCTCACTCTGTAAAATGACGTTCTTATTTTGCTCCACAAATGACACAGTAGCCATTATATGAGCATAAACTGTAGATGGGAAAGATGTGACACACTGGATGACTCACTTTCATATTTATGCTCTTTTCTCAACGTTCATTATCAAAAAAAAAAGGATAAACCAGTAAGTTGTCTTCATCAGAGTTACACTGACAATCTTAATGCTAACACACTGCATCACTGCCACATCAGCAGAATGGGAAGATATCACACCCACTGGAAAACCTTGAAATATCAACAAAGATTGCTAAGTGTATATAAGACAAGTGGTGTGTAACACACAGTCCCTCCGCACAGATTTGGAAACATTAGGAAATGAAAACAAGTTACTGTAGATCTCTTGAGTGCTGTCAGCTCTCTGACTACATCACTGTCAAGGTGTGGATTCCAGGAAGGCAATAATCGAATCATTCACAGGGAAAACTAATTTCAAGACTTTCAGTGCACCAGCTAAATATAGGCGGGCACAGCAGGTGATCATGGATGACTCATATTGCTCACCAGGGCCTCAATCACTAATAAGGAACACATCAGTATGTAATCAAGGAAATTAATTTAGAACCGCACAGACTCAACTTTCTAAATAAATCTCTTTTTTATAAAGAAACACCAGGAAGACAGAGCGAGTGATAAGGCTGGGAGATATGACCAAAGACAAAATGTCCATATCAGACAATACTGACAATGTTAACCCATTATTATTTCTTTTACATTGGTTGTGGTTGTGGTTATAAACACTTCTTTGTGGGCAGAGAATGAAAAAGCTAAAACATTTAACACATTTGAGGCGGATCAATTAAGTGTTTTACCTCCTCACTGGGCTTTTAAGATGCATAGACATTATGTGAACAAATATTGGACATTTGTTTTACTGTAATTGATGACACTTATCAACACAGTTATCAATACAGTTTTATGGCTTTGCCCTGTAGCTACAATATGAATTGTCTATATTTTACCAAACTTTTAAATGGTGCAATTAAGGGCTGTGCAATACGTCAGCCGATAAAGGTATTCCCTTTCTCTTATTTAATACAAAGAAATCACTTAGTGAATCATCTTGCACAATGTTTTCTGATATGGCAGTTTTAATTTACAAGCATTTCAAAGTGGTTAACAACAACTGGACTATTTAACATTTCTTTGTCCAAACAGATGTAAAACACAATACACTGATATCAGGGGAGGTCTTTTTTCCCCATTTTTGCCTCATCTGATGAATTAAAACAGTAGTTTGCAAATTGACTTCTGTAAACCATGAAGTTAGACATACACACAAGTTAGCGGTGAATGACAGAGGTTACAAAAACAAAGCTCATGCATCTCTGTGGGCCGCAGACAAGGGACAGAAGCAACTCATCAGTCCTGTTGACAGATTTCAAAACATGCTTTGTACTTTGACCTCGATCGAATCAGCAGTCTTTGTGAGAGCCCATCATAAGTGCTCGAGGGGGGGGGGGGGGGCTGTCTGAAACATACAGGGAAGCATCAGGGAATTGAGGTCGTGCTCATCCAGAGACCACAACACTTCCATCGTGCTAAGTGAAGCTGTAACAAACCCTCAGTAGAAAAGAAGAGGGTGGTTTCAACCTTTAGATCTGTGTGCACAGAAAGCTGTGCTGCGTTTTAAAGACAGGGTGACATCATGCTCACTGGAAATTCAGCATGGAGGATATCTAAACAACAAATTAGGCTGAAAAACGTGTTTAGAAAAAAAAAAGCCATTCCCTCAGTACTCACCTCTGCAGTTGTTAGATCTGTTTCAGTCCAAGCATCAATTTAGCTCATCATCATCTCAAGTCGACTGTAAAAACCTTTGGAGCAGCTCAACTAAGTCAATATGGCCGAGTGTTAAACTTCAGACGACATCCAGGCACTTATCTGATCGACACATCGTTGTTCGAACCCCAGAAACCTGCTTCTTCTTCTTCTTCTCTTCCCACAAACCTGCCGAGTGTCTGCAGCTGAGCGTCCACTGCTAGCTAAAGCTAAAGCTAGCCTGGTTAGCCTGGCGCTAGCTTCCCTGCGTTGTTTAAACAAAAGCTGGAATTAAGGAAAAAAAACAAACAAACGCGTTTTCACGCAGCGATGCTCGCAGATAAAACGATGAGCTCCTCCGGAGGATGCAGAATCCTCTCTCCACTTCCCGGCCACAGCTAACAGCCACACACCGTTACTTCCTCCACATCAGCAGCCAGCGAATACTCGGCTCCCGGCGCATGCGCAGTGGCGCAGCTTTAATTTCCCAGGGTCGTGATTATCTGTGCACCCCCCGCCCCCCCACAATGAAAAACAACCAGCAGCTGCAAGGTGTGAGCAACGTTATTCATTTTTATTAATTCATAAAATATACACAAATACTGTTGTAAATAAAGTGTGTTAAAGAACTGTACAAGCTATCAGTACACAATACATAAAGTGAAACCCCCCCCTCCCCACCCCCATCGCCTCAGCCTCCTCCAGACCAACAGTTACACTGCCACTGGGTCACGGTGGCCTGTACAAAGTGATTTACACACAGTACACTGCTATTTACACATCCCTGCAATTGCATCGGTTATGTATGTTTTATCCGGAGTGACATCATCGAGGCTGCTGGAGGTCAAAATCCAAAAGGTGACATGAAACTAGCAGGATGTGATTTTTGCAGAAGGAATATTAAAAGCCCCGTGCGTCATTATGGGGCGGACACGCGAGCGTTGAAGCATAACAGAAGAGCAAAGGTGATCGGTGGAGAAAAAACTGAACAAGGTCAATCTAATAAATTACAGGAGGATGAAATGAAACAAAGATAAGATAATAAAAACAGAAAGTTATTACAGACAGATAAAATAGTTTAACATAAATAGCCGAGAGGACGAAGATAAAAACAATCTGCATACAAAGACAAAATTAATCGTGTATTCTAAGCAGGGATTTTCTGTATCATTTTCCATCTTTCACACACACGCGCACGCACACTCACACAAACAGGATGACCCAGCTGGCAAAGCAATAATAGCCCATCCCTCCATTTTAGTACTTTAAATACCTAAAATTCTGAACCCAGCCCCTATTTTTGTCAATAGTATGCATTTTTCTACTTTACAGTTTTAAAACAAACAACCACATTTTGCCTTTACATCAAAATAAAAAAAATTATTTACAGTGGAGTAAACATTAAAATAAAAATCATTGGATGCCCCCCCCCCACTGTATTCCCCATCAGATCCTGCCCCCTCCCCTATGACCTCCAATAACAAAAGGTAACATTAAGAACTATCATAAAAATTGCAGCCACTATTTGTTAGCCAAATCGGGCAGCTATGGTCTCTGGTCAAATACAATGAGAATTTCCTGAGGAGCGTCCCTCAAGACTTGGGAGTGTGTCTTTGCAATATCTATGGTCATTCTTCACCTTACCCACTCACATTAGAACCCAAAAGAAAACACACAATTAAGAACAGGCAAAATAAAAAGGGGTGGTGGAGGTTTTGGTGGCAGAGTTTGAGGAAAAGAACATCGTCACAACATGATGGATGAAGGGCAAGCAAGGACCACTTCCTACTTCACCAGAAACGTTACTGTACAACAGCTAAAACATCACTTACTTGTCCTTTTCAAAGTTTCCTTTCTTTTTGTGCTCTACCCCTCTCCCCACCTACCTCTTCTTCTTTTAGCAGTTACGTCTTTGAAAAATACACAGACATAAACTCAAAATAAGGTTCAATTTAAGATGTCTTCATGACAGATAGACAAAATTCATTTCAAAGTTGCTTTTGCTGATTTAACTGAAAAGGATAAATCTGTACTAAGCCTATATCATAACATGCATGTGTCCCTGATACCATTTTGCTTCTTTGATGCTAACAGTTCACATTTGTCAGACAGAGGGTACTGAGGGAATGCTTTGAGGAAGAGGGGAAACAGGTAAGAGCAACCAGGGAGTAACAATGGCTAAGCACTGTCATTCATTTATTTAGTTTTTTTTTGTATAGTGGTGGTGGTGATCCAGGGATCAGCAAAAGGGTTCATGACAGAGTGCATGTTGGATGCTGTCATGTACTTCTCTGGATCCTTTAAAAAATTATTGTCCTTTTCCAAAGATCCACGTGTCCATTGGCAATCATCTTGTAATAAGACAAGGTAAAAAACAAAGGAAAATAAACCAGAGCGATGGACATATCTTGCAGCCCTGCAACAACAAGTGGATTGTCAGTTAGTAGAGAAGGCCATGTGTTGGTGAGAAGTGTATTTTTGCAGTCAGCATGTGAAAACATGAGTGAAAGTAGAGCTTACCTGTCAATTCCATGTGCATGCAGAGCCAAAATAGTTCTACTTCCCCATGTGCTCAAATGGCACACTGACCTGCAGAAGAAACAGATTTAGACTAAAGAGGAAGAATTTGCTGTCTCACATTCACGTACAAGACATCCAGTACCTGTGACACATTTTGCAATGATAGGTCTCACCCAATGAAAATATTGTCCTGATACTGATGCTTTAATACATGATGAAAGAAGTAGTGTTTTTTTTTTCTTCACCTGGGATGTGGAAATTCTGGACTGGTCGTGACGGGCTGTGAGGTCAGAGGACGATACGTTGGCAGGAGCACCACGATGGAGACGCATGCTCACTTTCCTTTCCCTCTCTGCACGAGAAATTGCACGTGGCGACGTGTTCCCTGAAATGATTCATTCATTCATTGAGTTGAGAACTGACCGTATCTGATGCTCATATCTGCTACAGTCTTTTAATAACAGATAACGTTTATTAAAAGACAGACAGGAGTTTGGCACCTGAGCAGAAAACTCACCAGACTGTGGGACCCGTGAGGCTGGGTTAGAGATTGCCTGTTCTGGCCCATTCCTGACTCTGTTGGGAGCTCCAGGGTTGGGACCTGGAGGAAGGCCTCGCGATGCAGAGCCCCTGGGGGCTCCTCCGATCCGCTCATCCCTCTCGTCTCCCGTCCTCCTTTCCCGATCGCCATCCTCAGCTGTCCGACTGGCACCCTGACAGTTAAAACAGCCTTATTAAAACTTCTCCACTGACAAAAATAGCTGTTTATTATCTGTATTATATCATTAGCAGTTTGGAATTTGGATTTTCATGCAAATTAACGAATTAATCAATTCAGTTAGAAACACCTGATGTAAACTTACAAATTTGAGCATGTTCCAGTCAAAGACATAATCATAGGAGAAGCCCTGTCGGTGGAAAAGATTCCTGAAGAGCTGTCGTAGGTAGGAGTAGTCTGGCTTGTCATCAAAACGAAGTGAACGGCAAAAATTCAGGTATGTGGAGAACTCAGCTGTAGGAGAACAAATAAGAGGATCAACGTCGTTAATGGATTTTAATCAGGTAACATTTGTAATGTCAAGGTTTGGTTCCATACTGAGGAGTACCACAGTGGCATATTATTTTACAAATGTGGATATGTTACTGCATAAATACACAGAGGTAACACAGAAACATCACTTACAAGGGTAACCTTTGCAAAGAACCTCAATAGGTGTGGACATTTTCTTCTCGCTGATTCGTTCATATTTCTGTCTCTTGGTCGCAGCCTTGAGGCCCTGCCAGGGGAGGGAGCCCAGGTTGAAGTACATGAGGACATAGCCGAGAGACTCCAGATCGTCACGTCTGGACTGCTCTGTGGACAGAAAACAAGAGAGAGCATAGAGGAGTGAGTGGAAAAGCTCAGGAATGTATGCCTAATCGTATGAGTCATAGTTTATAGTGGTTTGTCAATCGGCACAATTAATAGTTAATAAAATGTTGTCTAGAAACAGAAAAAAGATGAGTTCCATTAATGAACTAGGCTTGGAAATGTGTCTCAACCTGGCCAAACTATTTATCTTGCTCTGCATGTCTATAGAGGGGAAACTGAGGGGTTTTTGGTGGTTACTAGATTAGTCATATGTGGCTCAAATATTTCATTCAGTATTAGTGGTTTACCAATATCTATATGTGACAGACAATGGTTGTGTTGTGATTTGTGGGTAGTTTCTAGTTGCACTACATGTCAGCAAATCTGCATTGCATCAAGAACACAGATTTCCTTGACCTAATAATATAAATAAGGTTTTCATGTGGCACTTCTTACTGAGAACAAAGTCCGTGTTAATCATAAAACACATATACACAGATTAAGGTTAAATATTAGAACAGTGATGGTTCTAGCTCCATCCTACACTCACTTCATTCATCTCTCCAGTTGGCATCTAACCTAAACCCCAAATACATAGCAGATTAATAACTTACTGAATCTACAACTATTTAAACAGGTAACCATATAAAAAGCTCTGCAGAATGTCTAATAAAGGTTGAAATGACAACACCACAACAGAGCTGCCTTCGATCCCAAATGGCATTTCCTTCCTTTTCCATTCTCATGAGAGCTATTCCCCCGCATCATCCAACCTTAAGAGGGTGTGTCAACAAAGACTGAGAGAGGAGGAATGGCCAACATTAAGCAGAATAGTCTTAAAAGTAGTTGCTGAAAAAAAATCCAGAAAGAACCAGTTAGAAGATTAAAAAAAAAAAAACCTGAGACCATCAGTACGGAGAGGAGACTTTTAAGATAAGTGATGGGTATAATCTAGCACATAATACAGTGCATTACATCTCCATGCTAGGGTTGAGCTTCATGTACACAGAGATTTCATCATAAGCCAGCTCTGATGAATCACATTAACATGATGTATTGGAGCAGCTCATAAAGTGGAAGAGGATAAGACCCTGATAGAGCCGAGGACACCACCATTATGAATGTTCTTATGAATACAATTAAATATAACTATTATTAATGAACCAACAAATCATTTTAAAATATTTTTTAAAAAATCAACATTTCTTTCCATTTGACTGCAAAGGAAAGATTCTGAACTGGGCTGAACACTCAGCATCCTGCTATATTTATGTTTGCTTAAAACATGACCGAAAATCAACACATAAATCACAACAAGTCTAAGTGAAGCTTTCTTGTAATAACAGGACTGCCTGAGAACAGAGTGTGAGTGACAGGGTCAAGACGCAACACGAATGAGTAAAAGAAGTGTTTCAAAGGGGACCTTACCGATTCCAAGATGTGTGTTGATGGAGGCATAGCGTGCCGTGCCAGTCAGGTTCTTGTTCTCTCTGTAAGGGATGTGCTGGTGCGTGCGGGCATCCCGGTATTTTTTGGCAAGGCCAAAGTCAATGATGTACACCAGGTTGCCCTTCTTGCCGAGCCCCATGAGGAAGTTGTCAGGCTTCACATCCCGATGGATGAAATTCTTGGAGTGGATGTACTCAATGCGGCTGATCTGAAGAGCACAGGTGAGACTAGTAATTACAAAACTGTCGTTCTGTACGCGTAAAGGATACAGTGGAGTGTCATGGTGACATGAACACAAGGTCACATTTTACAGGCCGTTTGGCCCGCACTTGATAATTGAACACCAGACACCAGAAGGTGATGATCCCAGGCTATACGTGGAGAGTCAATAACCCATATAAAGGACTGACACAGCAAGTTGGCTGTTAGAACAAAAGGTGAGATGAATTTTGCTTGAGAGAGCAATCCATGAAATTAAGTTCTGTCTTAGCAGAGGCCAGAGTTGTTCAGTACAGTGGATGCACAAGAGTTGTGGACATCAAGTCATCTACATTCTTTAAACAAGCCTTAGGGCATTCGTGTGCAATGTTTATATACGAGCATGCACCAACAAGCAAAATTCATATGACCTAGATCATACATTTTACATCTGTGCCTTCTGCTCGTAAACAGAACAGTTCCACATGGGGAGATATTAACAGACTCTGTGAAACTGTCTTACTTCTATTACCCCTGACGTTAGAGACAAGACGTACCATCTGGTCTGCCAAAAGCAGGACAGTCTTCAGGCTGAACTTTCTGGAGCAAAAGTTGAACAGGTCCTCCAGACTGGGACCGAGCAGCTCCATTACCATCACGTTGTAGTCTCCCTCCGCACCACACCACTTTATCGACGGAATACCGACTAGAACACAAGTGCACACACACAATATTAAGTTTATCATCAAGTATTTGTGAATACCATTTATATGATATTTTTAAATATAGTGAGTTTTACACAACATAACATTTCATTTAGAATTTGTGAGGGCTAACGTATGATGGATTCATATTGCAACGATTTGAAAACATGACAGACTTGTGTTCTAAGGATTCAAAGTATTTCCTACAGGGGGGGTGTTGAAAAGTCTTGCATGTCAAAGCTGTATTGACTTCTTACCTCCTCCTTGCATCATCTTGTAAAACTTGCTTTCAATGTGCAATTGTGGGTGTTTGGTCTTTACACATTCGAGCTTGATGGCCACCTCCTCACCAGTGGCAATGTTGGCACCTTGGGGGACACACAAAAAACATCACAGATTTAAAAGCCATGGAAAATTCGCCAGCACCAGGACAGAAAGATGAATACCAGAGATTTTCCATCCTGACATCGATACCTAGACTTTGTGTATCGGCCACTACAGAGAACAGATCCACTACCACTGCATTTAAAAAATATATATTTAACAGCTGTATAATGTTAACCCTGTATGGAATTGATTTGATTTTGCAAAGAAAAAAGTGATTTCTGGTAAGACAATTGCAGTTTTATCTGGGTGAAACTTGTATACTTTAAAGACGTGGTATCGGATCGGACATAGATCACATACTCGATCAATGCCCGGCCTTTTCAGCAGTATTGGAGGCATTTCCAATGCTGATTTTAGCATTGAATAAAATCAGGTTATGGTGACTGTTAACGGAGACAAAATGGAAAGTTGGGTAAAATGTGCAAATATACAGAAAAAAACTCTTATTTTCACTTACCGAGATAAATGTCCCCGAAGGAGCCGCTTCCTATCTTTCTGCCGAGCCGGTACTTGTTTCCCACTCTCAGCTCCATGGTTGAAGTTGTGTCTGTCACAGATAAACAACAAAGTTATGTTGAGAAGACGGCAAATGACACCAGGTTAGCTTGTCTGTATGGCTCTTCTATTCTCTCACCATTGACCCTGAAACACTATAGGATGAGCAACTGTAAAGTGAACATAAGAACAATGAAACTCTTTTCTCAACTTCCCAAATGGTAGATGAGGGAAGATATTCTGACCAGAGCCGGTCAGCTGCTCCCATGATGATCGTCAATCCCAGACAATGCTGAACTGACCACGTGTTTGTGTGAGGATGTAACCTAAGAAGGGCTTGTTGATCAGCAAACAGCTGTCTGGCCTCCAGAAACACATGATTAGATTTGTGGGATAACTGGGAGCGGGGGGAGGTAGCTGCACTGAGATCAACAAACGCAGGAACAGGAGGAAAATGATATACAAAAAAAAAACGGAAATGCCAGTTGCAACTTCGAAGAGGAGTGGATCAGAATCAGCTGCTGCATCAGTACTAGGACTTGGCACACACAAGGAAATGAAGTGCGTCTTCTGAGCTGAACTGCACGTGACGCCGGGGCAGGATCATCATTTATTTAGTACTCGCTCCACCACACCACATTGTGCAGCCACTGCAAAAGCAAAGACTAAGCTCTCTACTGTTCTGTGCCGGCACTGCCAAGGGAGCGAAGGCATGAGCAGCCCTGCGGAGCGCTGGCTGGCTTTATGTGTGTCAAGGCCCTAAGACAACTCTGTGCAGCGAACTTCAGAAAGCAAAGTGCTGCACAGAATGCATCAAAGCATTCATCACACTGATTTGCTTCCTAACCAGTAATTTGGGAATGTCATGTAAACAAACTGTGCTCTTTATAGAAACAGTGGACCCTGGTTCCAAATGTAGCACTGGTGCGTCTTCAAATAACTCTTCCGCTCGGGCTCTGATCTATCATAGGAGTTCATGTCATGTGCCCTGTTGGCAATTCAATAGGACAGTGAATGAAATAGACTGTATCATCTGTATGGATTCCTGTGCTCCACTTCGTGTGACCTCAATCTACATCCTCTATAGAAAACATGAACTATTCTCATGACAACCGAGAAGTCCCAAAACAAAACACTGTCAGACGACTTCTGCTTTTCGGATGACTCAAGCAAATAGCCGATCACATAATCTGCTGAACCTGTCCCTTGTATTGAGTTTACTTCCAAACAAACATTCTTTACATCAACATAAATCTTCTCAGAGGTTACTGAACTCCGCTGTAACCGAGCTGCAGAAACCAGCGATAGCTTTCAATAGTTATGTCTGCTATGCTGTCAATGTGGATCACCTGAACCTTGAGAAAGGAATCCAACTTTAAAACCTGTGTTGTCCTCATTTCAAGTGAAAACATTAGCGGACTCAACACACTGGAAGATAATGTGAGCCACAGAAGCACTATACTATAAGTTATGGATGCAGATGAATTTGGGTTTAAGATGAACAATACCAATAATGATTGCAATATTATTTAAATCTTTAGCAATAACACAAAGGTCCATTATACATCAATATGCTTACGCATTGTGAGTGACGACTGATCAGCCTCACACTTGTGAAGTGTTTTGTTGTTTATCAAGAGTTTGACATTCTCTGATCATAAAGAAGAGTTTAAAACCACAACCCTCACTACCAAGCAAAAATCTGTCTTTTACACTTAAATAATAATATGACATTTATGGTGATAATTAGCAATATTTATGACGTGAATTCTTTTTATCTTTATACATTTTTTGGCTGGATCGTCCGGCTTAACTACATAAGTGCCCATGATGATAGCTTGGTTCAGAAAGTGCAATACACAACTTTAAACCAGTGTTTTCACTACATATTTGACACTCTGTCGATTCGGTGGTTAAACCCTCCGCTCCTCCAGACCATTGCACGTGTCCACAAGTGTCACTGGGTAAGACACAGAACCCCAAATACCCCTCCGACAGCTGTGACGTTTGATGGCACCATTTTAAATGGATACTTCACTCAAAAATGAAAGTTCTTGCCGCATTCACAATTACGCTGTTTACCCCTGAAACTCTGAAGGTGTTTTGTGGACTCAAACACTTCACCCGCCCCTCCATCAGCATAGTTGTGAGTAGATAACGAGTGAATTTTTATTTCTAAGGGACAGAACACCCCCCAAAAAAACGCTGTCATTTACACCACACTTTTAGGCTCAATGTCCTCTGGAGCTGCGTTCAAGTTCACATGCACACAAGCTACATTTTAAGAATCTGGCACCATTTACTTTGGATTTGGCTGCAACGTCATTTACCCCTGAAAGTGTTTTGTGGACTCAGCTTCACCCAACACCTCCATCTGAAGTTTTTGGGTGAACTATCTCTTTAAGGTGCATGTAAAGGGCAAAACTGCACAGTGGTCATCAAGACAAGAAATCTATTGTATTAAAACGCAAATTGCAAAACACATTGAAACTGGGCAGCGGTGCGTTATGTTTCATGTAGGGGCCTGTGTGAAGAGACGCTGGTGGAATTACTCGGTCACACTGCACGTACAATAACAGCACGTGCCCTGATGGTAGTAATCGCCTACAGGATGCTGGTTGTCGGACACAGGATGTTCCGAGTGGGAAATAAACGTGTATTTCTCGAACTCGAACACAACCACTGGTGCAAAACGTGACACAACAAGGAAAAAAACACAAGTAGCCAGAAGATTTCACAATCACAGTGGAACGCCTCTCACACTGTGGCAGCTGTCACACACACACAGACACACACTCACACAGACACACACACACACACTCTCTCCATGACGAATACACACATTCATGCAACACATACGTTAAAAAAAATACACCTTACGTTCAAAATCTCACTGTGAATCGTGTGGGTTTTACAAACGTAGCGGCAGGTGTGCGCAGCTTTTCGTGGCTGTGAGAAGAATGGAGGAAGAATTTAAATCTACGCGAACAGCTTCGGCATGAGTTGCGATTCTATACGTTAACAGCGGCGGTGTTCAGAAAGCCGAACGTGTTGAGTCCGCGGACAGGGAGTAACGCTGGTTGGAGAATAGCAACCGAACCGCGGGCATCAACGGTGGAGAAGTGCTAGCAGCTAAGAGCAAGCTAATGGAAATAACCGTGAATATTCATCAAAATGTTTAAAATAAACGCTGGAGATGTGTCGTTGTGTCTCAGGCAGACGTGTTTAACGTTCCCCCTGGAGCCGCACCCATGTACGGAGCCTGTGTGGAGAGCCAGGCTCGATGCTAGCCCCCTCCCCCCCCTCTCCTGTAAGCCGTGAATGCGAGACTCTCCCTCGGCCGGATCGGGCCGCTTTTCCCCCCTGGTTTCCCCGGTTCCCCGACCCGCCACTCACCCGATACTGGGTTCGACCGAGAGCTGCTTCCGTGTAGTTGCTGATCCGGCGGTTGTCAGTCGGACAGGGGACCGGGCAGCGGAGGATGGGAGCGGATTCTCGCGGCGTTCATACCCCCAGCTCCTGGCTCTGTCGTCGGCTGCGCTCCCTGTTGATAGTCCCCGAGAAGATGCAGCGGCGCGGGCGGCCCTTCTCCGCTCGAGCCTGTCTCCTCCTCCCGTTACTTAACAGCGGCTGATGATGTCACCGTCCGCATGACAGGGCACAGGCAGCAACACGTCACCGCGCCTTGAAACATCGCGTACATATTTTTATTAGTAGTAGTATTATAAGTATTACTGTTAGTATTAGTAGTAGTATTATAAGTATTACTGTTAGTATTAGTAGTAGTATTATAAGTATTACTGTTAGTTATTATTAGTAGTATTATAAGTATTACTGTTAGTATTAGTAGTAGTATTATAAGTATTACTGTTAGTTATTAGTAGTAGTATTATAAGTATTACTGTTAGTATTAGTAGTAGTATTATAAGTATTACTGTTAGTTATTAGTAGTAGTATTATAAGTATTACTGTTAGTATTAGTAGTAGTATTATAAGTATTACTGTTAGTATTAGTAGTAGTATTGTAGGTATTAATATTATTGTTGTTAGTATTATTGGTGGTGGTGGTAGCAGCAGTGTTGTTAGTATTATTATTGTTAGTAGTATTATTTTTGTTGTTAGTATTATCATTATTATTGTTCAGTTTGTAAATTGTGCTCACACTGTACATGTTTTGTATTATTATGATGTTATTATTATTATTGTAATTATTATCATTGTTAGTCTTATTATTATTGTCGTTCATTTGTTAAACAGATCTCACACTGTGCATATTTTTATGATTGTTATATTGTTAGCATTACTATGATGGTGATTATTATTAGTAGTAGTAGTATGATTATTGTTAGTATTATGATTATTATTGGTAAATTGTTCTCACACTGTACATATTCTCACCCGTTCGGTAGTTTTTGTGTAATCGTGTTTACAAACCTTGGCGGTGGTAATTATAATAAAATGCATGAGCTCCCTTTTACATTGCTGTCTGTTATTATTGAATTTATTATGATTATGGTATTATCACTATTGATAATATCTATGTTCTGAAATAGCTGAAATCAAACTTCTATGAGGACTTTATATTTTTGAGAACGGTGCCATCAGTGTCAGGGCTTTTATCTCTGGACATGAGTGGTTTATAAGAATGTTCTGTTCACGTCCACTTCACACAATGACAGCTCGCAGTTGCATCGGAGAAGGCGAGTCATTTCATACACCGAGCAGTGGCTTACTGCAGGATGACGTGCACGTTAAATAGGATTGGTGTGTGGATGGTAATGAGAGGGTGACAGATGGACACACTGGCTTGTTCCACCCTGGCCCAGTCTATGAGCTGCCATTCCACCTTAATGTCAGGCTTAGGTTTCACATTTGCATTAAAGCAGATTGTCACATCAACAGAGGAACGGATAAGAGGCAGTTTGACTGGTTCAGAGTGCTGGTTACTCAACCTGAACAACTTGCGGGTCACTTTTAACCAAACTCCAGAAACCTGAATCACAGAAATTATCACAAGGACAAATGTAGAAGCCAATACTTTCATCTTTATTAATCTTGTTCTCATTTGTTTAAATAAATTTTTCCTTTGTAAAATCTCAAAACGAAAACACTGAACAGGAGTGTTAAAGCCTGTCTTAATTTAAAACGAATACACAACAACAGAATATTAAAAACGTACGGTAACTCTTACTCTGCATCTGTAAACAACCCGTCCCACCCTTCCCTCCCGCTCCACACAGTTGATAAGATTTGGCATGTCCGTTTTCTCAACTCTTATGCCTTCAGCTCTTTGTGTCATTAAAATGTTCTTTTTTTTTTTTTAATTATTGCAGGTCGGACAATAAAAAAGACAAGTCTGCTAAAAAAACAAACAACTTCAAATGAGAAAAAAAGCATTAGTGCCAATATTTCTTAACACAGTCAGCAGTATACCGATAGCACTCAAAAACATTTTTGTATAGACCTTCTGTATAGTAAGCAGCCTTGCCCACATTACGACAGGCATTAACATGCACACACACATTTTTCTCACATTCACACGCACGCACACGCACACACACACACACAAACTGCGGTGGTGTAATCCACTTACTTGGTCTCAGTCTCACTCATACACATGTCAATATCGTGTGTATGATACTGCGCGCAGCATCGACACGTGGAGAAATGCAACATAGCCGCAAACTGCCAGCAATTTAACATTTATCACTGCAACAGTAACAAACATGTTCAAGAGAGTATAACAGAGAAAGAGTGCGTGAGATACAACAGTAGGAGGTCAGCATTTTGAAAACAGAACAATGACATTTTTCAATATTTTCACTGTTCAAAAATTAAAACCATACATACAAACAAACAGAAAAAAACAAACTTAACATACACAGTAAGATACAGTTCTGCTGTCAGTCAGAGCTGTTTGCATGTGTTTGGATTCCGTCTCCGTCTTTAAGGGAACACGAATACAAACTGCACTTTAACCTCACATCATGTAGTAGTTTTAAGTTCTCTTATACGATGAAGGTAATGCTGTGTACAGTGCCCAACTGTCTGAAGGCTTGTCTGTATTTGGTGTGTGCATGTGTATGTAAATCTGTTGAAAAGTCCCCTATTTACTAAGCACATTGCAATCCAGTCAAGTCTTTCAGACCAACTGACTTTTCATTCTTTTTCAGGTTTCAAGTCTAAGCAGTTGAAATCTTCATCTGTGGAAAAAGGCTGTATACACATCTAACAGTCCCTGCATTTGTTTATATAATAGCTTAAGTCTGGCCACAAGAATGTGTGTAAGCATGTCTCACATTTCTGCTTTATGTGTGTGCACGTCAATATGCATACTGAGTATATGTATGCACATGTGGTATATGTGTAGTACATTAATTAATATGCATACCATGTAAATGTGTTTGTGTGTGTGCTATAGTAAGTACATATGTAACCCAGTGTATGTTGTATCAGTGTGTCCAAACCTACACATACAAATGGAGGGGCCTCATTAGATGGAGTCAGCTCCTCCCCCCAGCAGGTCGCCAGGCAACAATGCAGCAGGGCTGTCCATTTGGTGCCTTTCCTCCATTTGCGGTGCCCCCCACAGGCTGCTGCTGGGGTATCCGGCAGTCATGCCACCCCAGAGCCCAGACCTCCCTCCCTCAACTCCCCCGACACCTCCTCCCTCCCCTGACCCGTTCGTGCTCCATTGGGAAAATATCCCTAGCCCGGGTCCTTGGGCTGAAGAGGTGTCTGAAGAACTGCCAGTACCATCGAGACTTTGCCAGCCAGACCCGGAGGACCTCACACTACCTAGACCCGCTGTTCCACTTTCCCCTCCTCCTCCATTTCCATTTCCACCTGAAGTTGTACCCGCTGATGCCCGCTCACTCCCTGGGGAGCTACCACCACTGTTGGCCACAGAGGTGCCTGTACCAGATGAGCCCTGCATTCCACTGACCGCGGCCCCTCCTGAGCTGGCCCCCTCTGTCCCTCCGGCCTGGGAATGTGCAAAATAGCGAGCATCCTCCTCACTCACAAACTCCGCCAGGATTGTGGTGTTACCCAAAACACACCTGAAAGGGAGTCACAAGACAGGGCTTGTTAGATCAACAGGAGCATGATCAATTTTGAGCATGCGCGTATTAGTGAGCTTACAGGTTAACCTACATGTGCAGTGCACCCTGGGCCTTGGCTGCTTCCTGCCGGCTGCTGTAGCGAATCAGAGCACTGCCCTGGGTCAGGCCAAGATGGAAGGTCAGTAGGGGACCGTGCTGCATGCAGATAGTCCTTAGTGTGGAGCCATCAATCTACAGGGAACAGAGAATGAAGGTTACATGTAAAAGATTGAGTGTTTGCAAGTTGTAATGTAGCATTGCTAGAGTTATCGTCCACAATCTTGAGTCATCAATTATAGTGGCAGTGAAAGGTCAGGGCATCTAGGGGATTACACAACCACAGCGACTGTATGTGTATGAAGCATCCAGACTTAATGTGGTGAGACTGTATGTACACTGTGGCTTTATTCTTTCCGAGTCTGCCACAGTTACTCTTAAGATAGACTTGTGCACAAGAGCACTGACTGAGGCCGATAGGTTATAATAAAAAAATCTATACGATTAAAAAAAAAAAATTTGTGCTTTGACTTATAATTAAACATTTTCATTTCTATGCTTCACGCAGAGCAGTGTCACGCCAGTGTCATTTGTGCAGACTCTAATTGATTAAATGGCTCATCCAACTTCTCAATCCAATTACAGATGGGTCACGCATCATTCTGTCTAATTTACATAAGACAGACTGAAGGGGAATACAGATGAATGAGCACAGACGTTTAATGCTTCAGAATTTAAACCCTAACCAGTCTGTCTGGGCAGGTGTTTTACTTTATGGCCATGATAAACTCTCATAAACTGATAAACTGAACTCTACGTTGCTTGCACAGCATACTCACCCTTCTACATTATTTCAGTGTTTACTGGTGGTGAAAATGTAACTGTCTAAATTCAGTGTTGTTACAAACTCCATGAAAACTCTGTTTAGTTTCTTCTCAGGTTTTTCTCTCAACCTGTCTCTGTTTTTTCACATCCTTACCTGCGGGGTCAGGTTGCTCAGCAACAACCAGCAGCTGCCTCTGGAGGCCACGCCATCGCTCCAAGCTGAGCCTTTAATGAAAAAAGACAAGGAAGGAGACAAACCGAAAAGAGGACAAGGATCAAACAATTAGAGGGGATGTCTAAGTTGACAAACAGAGATCACAGTAAAGATAACATATCTACATGAGGAGGTTGTATATGCTAGGATTCATGATACTATTTTCAAAGCTGAGCCAACATGTCACTGTTAAGAAGATCTTTCTCTACACACAGCATATAGTTAAGAAGCAATCTGACAAACTGTTACGAAATAACGAGATCTTTCATCTGTACCTGGCCCAAATCTTGACTCTTGATTCATCCCACCTCCTCCCCAGCTCCGGGCCAACCGTGGGCCCCCACTGCCCCATGGGGAGGGCGAGGCCTGCTTCTGATTAGTTAAGCCAGGAGGGGGGCGTGGCAGCTGCGAGCTGTTGCGATTGGTTTTCCAAAACTTGTTTTGTCCGATGGGCTCTGGGGGCCAGCTGGGCTTGTACTCCGAGTACTTTCCTGAAGAGGAAATAGAGAGGGGGGGAGAAGGAGGGGGAATATGAGTTTTGACAAAGAGACCACAGAAATGGGAGTGGAGAGGACATAGTACAGCCAACTGCTTAGGCTTCTCTACAAAAAAAACATTACTTGTACACCAGTAAAAAAAAAATGAGATTGGAAAATGAATGAGTCTAATAGAGTTAATCTCCAAAATGAAATAAAGAATATAAATATATACCTGTGCTGTGTGCATTGCTGAGCAGGCTTTCTGAGGCACTGTAGGGCCAGGCACCAGGTGAAGGCAGCGAGGTGTTGAGGGAAGGGTTTGGCCCTAAAAAACATTACAAGGTTATTAACACATTCTGTGATAAGCAAGGCAAGGCAACCAAAGTACAGCTGGACAGCAGACAGATTGTGAGGAAAACTGTTCAACAAAACATTTGAGCTATGACTTAATGTCAATAAAGCCAGAGGAATGTAGGTTGCACAATAAAGTTTAAAATGTAGTATAAATATGTATATGTATGTATATACTGTAATAAGAACATGAATTGGAAATGTGCTTTTCCCAAAAGGGGGGTGGATAACGTGACGATTGAGATCGATCTTTAAGACGTCAATGAGGTACTTTTCATGGGGATTTTTTATGACATTTGCACTTAAAACATGGATCCACACTAAGATCACTAACCAACAGAATGAAAAGGAAAAATCTGAATGTTTTAAGCAATAAATTCTGACAAAAATCCAACTGAAAACCAGCAATTGCATTGAAAAACACCTGCAAAGTTTTAAATGCCAATAGCTATGCTCATAGAAACACTGGACACGTAAAGTCAAATACCTATGTTGTCTCGTAGTAACTGGTGGTCAGAGTCATTGAGGCTTGGGGGTCCCGGGGAGCCAAGAACACTACCAGGAGTCATGTAAGGGTCAGACTCGGGGTCTCCACTACTCTGGATTCCCTTCCAGGGCACACCGGGCTGAAATTCTGTAATCAGACAACAGAAAATGTATTGAGTGTTTATTGTTTGTAACGTTTTCTCTTACTTTAATCTACGACCCTGACTCAGACAAACTCACCTGGAGGCCAGCTGGAGGTGGCAGGTTTGTTCCCCATTTTACTACCAGGAGTTCGATGCCAGTTGTCTGCAGAGCCCTGTGGGGGAATCCCTAAACCATCACTGCCCAGCATTTCATACTGGGAGTAAGGGGATCCTCCTCTCACCTTTATAGAACTGGGTAGCGGGCCTTCAGAAATAGTACACAAGGGAGGAATAAGGTCAAACAGATTCAACTGACAGTGCTTCATTCAGCTACATTATGAATGAGGGTGATTATCAGTACAGTCAACAGCAGATGGACAGAAGCCTGGGAGGTGAGTTTTTCCTGAAATATGAAATTAGCGAATACTTTGTTATGAACTATCTGTTAGCCCACCGTTCTTATGAAGGTTTGGGTTGGGGGGAGAGGGAGCTGGGGAGTGTCCCTCCATCATCCATTTGAATCTAGACTGTTGTCCTGCTGGTTCCTTCATCCCTCCCATCATGGGACCAAGCTCCAATCCTGACAGGTTACCACCAGGGGCAAGCCCTGAAAGGAGATCAGTGTTTAAAGAGATAACACAGCTACAAGTGACCACATAAAGCTTTTAGCATCGGGCACACGTGATCCTAACTGAGTCTCTCTGACTGATTTGTCAAGTTAAATTAGGTTTAAACAATGCAATTTTGACACCACTAAGAGTAAACAAAACTTTACTTAACATACCAGCTTTATTTATAGTTACATTTACAACAGACTGCATTAGTCTAAGATTTTGCCTGTTGGACTCACCAGAGTACATCCCTTGTGTTTTGGCATGAAGGTCTGATAAGGTCCCTCCCATTCCAGGATGTGGAAGGGAGTCTACCATGGGCTGTTTGGAGAGGCCTGCTCCCAGGTGAGAAGGGGACAGTTTGGAGCTCCCTCCTCCTGTTGCAGCTCCTCCAACCCCACCCTGCTGGTGCTGCCTCTGCTGCTGCAGAATAGCCATAATCCTCGCCAGCTGAAGAGGTACAAGAAGACAAAGCAGTAATATTTATTTAGAGTTTAAGTAATGACAAAATACATTATGGACGTTTTCAGAAATACACTGAACTTTGTTCATGTCTGAAAACCGCTTATGTCTTATTATTAAGTGTTAAATTGTGTGCAGTGTTGACACAGTGTAGTTACAGCAGAGAAATACAGAATGGTTAAAATCCTGATGACACTGCATGTGGTATAACAAAGATAGCAGAATATAAACATGTTCACCTGCTGTGGGTCTGCCTGCTGCCTGAGAGGCTGAGGCTGAGGGAACTTCCTCTGGTTCTGCAGGAGCTGTTGCTGCTGCTGTTGCTGCTGCTGCTGCTGCTGCTGTAGAAGGAGCTGACAAGCCTGTGGGGGGGTCGAAGAAATGGTCAAACAATGAAGGTAAACATAGCATATGCAAGAGACTGCGAGTAAGTGAAAAAGAGTTGGATTACAATTAACCATGTGTTACCAAGATATTATACACAAAGGATAGTCTATATTCAATTTTCTATTCCAATATGATGATTCTATCCATCAATTAACAATCTAAGATTGAGGCACATACCAGATGGAACTGCTGCACATGGGGGTAAATGTTGCTGAGCATTGCTAGCTGCTGTGGGGAAATTTGAGGAGGGAACACCCCTCCACCAACACCACCGACCCCGCCGACACTTCCGACGCTGCCGACACCTCCCACTCCACCAACCACTCCACCCACACTGCTACCAGGAGAAGGCATCTGCTTCAGCATAGGACCCGGCACCTGCACATCACAGGGATTTACTTATATAGAGCTCCATTTAATGGAGTAGGAGGGACACTCCATTATTCCAAATGTATTAATGACTTCAAATACTCAAATTCATATTTTAACTACTTCAAAAAAGTTCTTGCAAACCATGAAGTATTATTTTCTGCAGATTGATATTTTAATTATCTTGTTTTTAGCCTAATATTCTTGTAATTTAATTTGTTGTGGCATTGTACTTGAACGATTATTTGTGACTACTACACTTTTTTATATTTTTACCTCCACCAAAGTTGCTTTATTTTCTCCCCTGTTTGTTTCTAAGTAAGATTTTGCAAACACTACTTGATGGATTTCCACAAAACTTGGTTGAATGAAGCGGTAAGGGTCAGTGAAGAACCCAATACATTTCGGTGCAGTTGCAGGAATTATTTTCACATTTTCATTGATTTCTCTGAGAATAATTCATGAATCCTGATGTAAAAATATCAGGCGAGTGTGTGCAATCTGGTGCAGATTCTGAGAAAAGGACTAGACCATATTTTTGTGATGTGTAAGTTACATGTAAATTGATCTTGTCCAATGTTCCAGGAGGGCCTTTTTGTAATGTGAATATACTTTCTATAATATTAGTCCATTTCCAATTAGTATTTACTTACACAGAACACAGCGACATGTTTATTTTTATATTTGACCTCAATTTGTATGCGCCCTGGAAAGTGTGGTAAGTGCCAGACCAAAAGGCAATCAGGCAATAAATAATTCATTTCAACAGCTAGCAAGCCCAACAAACAACATGCACATCTACAAACCAGACCAACACATAACTACAGGTTTTAATGCATATCACTTTGCCCCCAACTATTTAAGATATGTAGCACCAGCATTTTTATGGGAAATATTCATGTAATATAGAATATCGTACAGCCAAATAAAACTGTTTGTGTCCATATTGTATCTAGGAGAGCTGGAAGGTCTCAATACAATATTCATCTTGGCTTATAACACCTGCGACTTTAGACAACAGACCTGAGCAGACAGGAACTGATGAGGCACTTGAGCACGTAACCCCTGGGAGTTCAATGGATGCATGCCCGGTTGGTGCATCCCTCGAGGCTGAGCCATCCCTCCGCCACTGCCAGCAAACCCTCCATGGCCACCCATCTGGAGTGCAATGAAAACCATAAAAAACAGAATTGTATTAATGCTGAATATTAAAACCTTTGGACCTGAAGTTAGTGCAGGCCACTCTTAGAATTCCCCATCCAGAGAAGATATAAAAATCTAAATAACACAAAAGCAAATGAAACTTAAAAATGGAAGGTTTGTGAAGTGACTTATAAACAGACTCATACCTTTTCTCCATACGGCCCCATGTCAACAGGACCCATGTCTTTGGAACTAGGCATGCGGTAACCTCCTCCGCCTCTTCCTCCCCTACGCATCTCTCCATTATAGTCACTCATTACTCTCTTGTCTCCTTCCATCTTTTTGTCATCACTTGGATCATCACCCTATGAAACAATATCATTTAGTGGCATCACATAATGATGTTGTCGATATCATTCATTACAACCATCGATTCTTTTTTAAATAGAAATATAAATGCATGGCTCACCAGAAGGCCCATGTTTGAAAACTGACGTGAAACTGGGTTCATCCAACTGTCCCCACCTCCACTCTTTGGGAAAGAAATTCAATTATTATTCTCAGTCAATAAAGGAAACTTTAAAAGTACGTGTTATTGTAAGTATTGAGGAAACTGTTTTGTCTATTTTGTAAAATTAACCAAGAGAGACTATATATATAAACTGAACTGTGTTCAACATTTTCTACCTTGATGTTGCCTCTCTTGCCTCCATGAGTCTGACCCCAGCCTCCAGAGTTAAAGGAGGAACTGTTTCCCTGGGAGCTTGTGTTGTTCCAGACCCCCCCACCACCATCATCTTCCTCATCCCAGCTGGCGTGACGGGAGGCTGCAACGGAGCTCTCTCCCTTCCCACCCCAGCTTTCCATCGACTTGTTGCCTGCAGCAAGAACAAAGGAGAAGGTTATGATGTTAGATTCTTTGGTTTAAAAAACGCTGGATACCATTTTAATGGATAGGTGAGTGATGTTGCTTGATTTGAGACTCAGATTCATGTTAAATATTGCGTACTATTTTCAATTATGCACATTTTCTTCTGCTCTTACCAGGTTTACCAGGGTTAGTTGAAGGGTTCCCCCAGCCAGAAAATTTGCTGGTTTCATCTGGATCCCCCCAACCTGTTGCTGAGTCTGAAGCCTGGCCCCACGTAGCATTACCATTATCCCCAGATGGTGCACCTCCTCCCCACATACCTGGACCTGGACAATAATGAAATTGAAAGAGAGACTTTAGAAATGTGCTGCAGAAAAATAGAAAAATAAATGTGTTGATGACAAGAGTTAGTATTGTCAGCGTGTCATGTGTTGTTGAGGATGCTCTGCTACAGCTGTTTTTTATTTATGAAATCAAGAACATAAGACGATAAATAATAATATGATGATGAGCAGATTAAAACTTGTAATATTTTAAGAAGAATTTACTTGAGGTGTGTTTTTCCAAATGCAAACTTATTGTTTTGCTTACCCACTGCAGCACTGCGAGAGCTTGTGTCCCTGCTATGCTGCATCCCTTGCTGCCTTCTGGGGGGTTGCTGCTGCATGCCAGGAGGTGGGGCCTGCTGACCGTGGCTTTGACTGGGCGTAGCACTGTTCTTGTCCCACAAGTTCACATTCTTGCTTTTGTAGCGGGTTGGGTCTCCCCAGGCAGAAGTGCCATCATCGATTTCCATCTTGCGACTGATAGACTGAGGGGAGGGTTCTTCCCAGCCACTGGTGTCCAGGGCATCCCCCCCACCTCCAGAGATTTGGGGGATCGGGCCAGAGGTCCAGCCCGAACTTTGGTTCTGATTCTTGGATGGTGGACCTCCACCTCCAACATTGGACCGGCTGTTCCAGCCACCTTGCATGGGACCTCCTGGTGGCTGCTGGCCCTGTGATTGGTGCTGCTGTTGATTTGGGGCTTTCATTGTCGCCACTTGGCTGTTTGGTATCTGTGCTGCTGCTGCAGTGTGGGGCTTGGCACTCCCCCAATCTTGGTGGGATTTGCTTCCACCTCCATCCCCTCCATCCCATCCTCCTCGCTGAGACCCTCCATCATCCACATTACCCCAGGAAGATCCCTCATCAGAGTTGCTTCCTCCTCTGCATCGGCCATCTCCCCAACCACCTCCAGGCTTCGAGTCTCTCTGTCCCCAGTCTCCTCCCCCTCCAACCTGTCCTCCCCAACCACCTGTCTCCCCTCTTCCAGTCCCCTTCCACCCCCCTGTCCCTTTTTCCTCTGGACCATCTGTCCACTCGCTACCCTGATCTCCAGTGTCTCTCTTGTTACCTCCTCCTCTGTGATCCCTCCATTGCTGTTCATCAGTCCCCCATCCTTTGCCCTGGTTTTCGGGTGGAAGATCACCCCAGCCTCCAGCTGCCTTTCCTGGGTTGCCCTTGATATCTTCTTCTGGCATTCCTGGTTTCCTTAAAGTGCTACCATGCACGTGAGTACCACAGGTGGACTGTGTAGCATCACCATCTCTGCCATCCTTAACTGGTGCAGGCCCAGAGTTTAGGCTGGCCGTGTGATTACCAGAGGACGGATCATTAGTTACTGAACTGGTATTAGAGGGGTACCCAGGACCGCGACTAGTGGTCGTGGTTGCTGATGAGAATGCAGAGGAAGATGAAGTACTTCTTTGCTTTCGGTTTCCTACTCCTGCTGTGGTGTCCAGGTCCCAGGCCACATTCTGTCGAATCTGGGTCTGCCCCCAGCCCATGTTAGACAGAACTCTGGGGTCCAGGTCAGATCGGTTTAGCATGCCAAGTAAGGCCACTTCAGCATTGGAGGTCTGGGGGGAGCGGTTGTCCACAGATGAGGCTTGGTCCGGCTTCTGACTGCCATCAGTCCCTCCTCCACCACTTCCAGCTATGGACCCTCCTCCGCTGGAGGACAAAGGTGCTCCACTTCCAGTGCCTTCACCCTGCCCTCCTCCTCCACCGCCACCTCCTCCTACACCCTTCTCACTAACTGCCCGGTCACCACTTTCCACCCCTGTCTGATTGTCCCAAGCTTTTGTCATAGTTTCAAACTTTGGTGAGGCAGAGTCCTGCAAAACACTGCCCCCAATACTGCCTCCACTGCTGCTGCTGTTGCTGCTCACATCTCCTCCTCTTCCACTTCCTATTGCTAAGTTAGTCAAAGTCACACTACCCCTTGTTCCACCCCACTCTGCTTCTGAACTGCCTCCTTCCCATGCTCCCTGAGATACCACTGGGGTATTTGAACCACCGTCATTTCCCTTGCCCCAGCCTGCCTTCTCTCCCTGGCTACCAAAGCCCCACACAATCCCTTCCTGCCCCTGAGCTCCAGTGCCTCCCCCACCCCACCCATCTGCCTGTGATGAACCTGCACTGATGTCAGAGGACACTGAAGGCATGGATCTCCAAGAAGAGGCAGGTACGGAGGAAGACGAGGAGCCAGAAATATTACCACTCCCTTCTTCTTCAATACTAGCAACCCCACAACCCTTCTCATCACCACCTTCTTGATTTGGTCCTGCTCCTCCTCTTGAACCCAGCTCCGGGTTCCCTAAGTGCTGCGGTTCTCCACTTCTGGCCAGAACAGCTTTCTCAGTGTGCTGCTGATGAAGACCAGTTTGATTCACAGATGAAAGAGAGTGAGTGGTGATGGGGGTGGTGCTGGCAGAGAACGAGGAAGCTGAAGTAATGGACGAGTGCAGTGGAAGGCCTTCACTAGCGGAAGTTGATGTCCCACCTTGCACCAGGGCAGGCCAGGCCGAGGGGTTCATGTTGGGGTTAAAATTGGCACCAGGGACACTGCTGCTGCCACCGACAGGGCTCTCCTGAGGCCCAGGTAGAAGATGGGAGACTTTGGAATTGTAAAATGCTGCTGATCCTAACCCTGCCTCTACATGAGAGGAGGTGGAAGAGCCCCACACATCACTTGACTGAACACATTCATTAAGCGAGGAAGAGGAGGAAAGAGGAGGAGAAGAACGAGGTGGGGAAGGATTGTCCATGTTCCCTGCTCCTCCTCCTGCTGTTCCTCCCTTCTGCTGGATGCTTCTCTCACTCCATGAGGCACTACTGTTGTTGTTACCGGGGCAGTCTTGCTCCTGCACCCCTCCTCCAGCCATGTCAGAACTCAATTTGGCCCCGCCCAGGATGCTTGGCCAATCCTCCAGGTCAGTCCCATCCACAATCACCGTCCCGCAGCCCTGAGAAGAGGACTGGCTGCCAGAGCCTGCCCCCCATGTGGAATTTGCATAAGTTGAAGTAGTAGTAGTAGAAGAAGTAGACGACAGAGCAGCAACACATAATGAAGATGAGTTGGGGGGTGAAGGGGAGGATGAACCCAGGTTGGAATCTATAATGACAAAATGAAAGAGCATTGATATGAATAGAAATTCAAAACAAGTACTAACAGCATATGTAACTGGTGATAACAATTATGTGGCCTATTAGTCACTACAATATATGCTACATAATTAACATGAAAATCATATTTGTTCTTTGACATTGACGCACCTGTGCCTCCAGCTGTGCTTGCATTGGGGTTATCTGCTCCCTGTGAGGACATAGGTGAGGTGGCTGCCCAGCCACTGCCCCCTCCCGTTCCTCCCTCCCCTCCTCCTCCTCCTCCCCCCCCCAGCAGCATGGAGGACAGCGGCGGCTGGCCTCTCTTCAGTAACACTTTGTGGTCCTGCTGGCTGCGAAATCTTGGTGGAACCTCTCTGGACATGTATCGCTGCTGCTGGGAGGTCTGGCTTGCAGAGGGGGAGGAGGAGGGCTGTCCGTTGGCCACAGCAGTCCGCTGCTTTGCATTGTTCCCACCACCAGTAGGAACTTGTGCAGAAACCCCAGCGGCACCAGGACTGGGGGATGAGGGGGCAACGGGGCCAGGGCTGGGGGACACTGAGCCTGGGGTGGCGAGCGGCTGGGAGCAGGAGGGCTTGGCTGATTCTGGCACTAAAATATACAAATAGTAACAGGTATTAATCACCAGAAGACTACAGTGTGGTAAAAACAGAACAACAGTATGTGCATGTTACTTTGAGTAGCTACTCTGTAATTAACACTTAGTTTAAGGGAAAAAATAGTATGTGAGTGATAAAAAAGAAGAAAAGCGTGATATTTGATAAACAAACATACCTTTGATTTTCTGTTCTGGCACCTACAACAGAAAGAAAAATGAAGTCAGGTATAAGGAAGAAACTGGCAAGCTCATATGGAAACAGGAATTATCTGTAAAATGCACAAAATAAACCACAATCAGCTGTAAATATTTGGTAGCGCTGTTAACCTTCTGAGAGGTTTCCTTTTTCTTTTTATCTTCTTTCTTCTTTTTCTTGTCTTCCATGAACTACTGTTCCCTTTCTTGATTCTCCTGTCTGTGGTAGAGAAATGTACACATTCAGTTATTTGCAACACCTCAGGACATACTGAAAGCAATGTAATGCATACACACAACTGATAATATGTACTTCATCTGATCAGTGCAAAGTTTACTCCAACACAGTCAGAGTTGTATGGGCTGTAACGTTAACCAGGGGCAGACAGCTTGACAACCGCCCGTGGTAGCCTAGTTCCTCACTGCATAATTCATTAACCAGACAACGATTGCAATTCCAACGAAGAGACAACACCAAACAGCGGCCACACAAACTGAGAGACTATGACCTCTCTACTACTCTGGAAATATCGGGTTCTCTTGCATTCTAGTAGATGAGTCTGTTAGGGTAGCATGATCCAGAAGGTAGAAGCTTTCATGTGAGTACACGAGCCCCCCCCCCCCTACTCCATTAACACCATCACCACCAAAAGTAAATATGTGCATTGGGCAAATGCACAAGTCACATGAGGCGGTTTCTGTGAGAAATAAAACATTCTACACAAGAAGCTAAGGAAAGAAAATGGGCAGAGTTGTAGAAAAAGTCTGTAAACACGACTGGGCCCAGAGCTCAGCTGGGGATAATTAGCTTACATTAGCGTTGTATGACACGATGCTAAGTGGACAACTCGCTGTGTTGCATGTAAACACACCAGCTGATATTACAGCTCACAGCCGGTTAACGTGTGACCTCAAGTCCAGATGTTAGCATCCGCCGGAGGAGCAAACGACCTGCATTTCATTCCATTAACAGGCCACAGAGGAACAGCTGTGTGGCTGCTAGGTACCACTATGCTATCAGCTAACGTATGCTAGTCGCCTGTAAAGCAGCGGGTGACCCGAGGAGCCGGGGGGCTAACAGGGGGCAGAGCGACCCACAGACCCCGCACGACGACACCGACTTGTGCGCAGTTGAGTGCGGACAACACGCACGTCACATCGGCTCAAGACATGCCCCTTATCCTCGAGCTCCATTTTCCATTCACACGATTTCACGTTGCGTTTTTGTCCTGAACTGCACATTTATTAAAAAAATAAAAAAAATAAAAACCCAAACAAGCGTTCGAGCGGTGCTGGTGGTGGACAGGCTCGAATCCACAGACCGACTCAAACGACGCCTCGTCCACATTACAACGCAAAAACAATCGAGCCTCCGCCGAAGAACACAAACGCTGCTGACTGCACAACGACAACACACATTAGCATTAGCATGAGCTAGCACGGCGTTGGAAGTACCGGAGCGCGTTTCAACGCCACCGCGCCACAACACTCACCTCGGGAATCACACAGGACATAAAAGTGAGTCTGTGCAAAAAAAATTAAAAAAATGTAAAAAAAAAAAATGCTTGCAGACCTACCGCTAGCAGGCTAGCTAGGGAGCTAGCCCAGCGAGGGAGTTCTTCGAGGCTTTCAAGGCTGAAGTCGAGTAAGAAATGACATCACCGAGCGGCGACGTGTTGATCGTAGAAAAAAATTCGAGGAAAGGCGAGTGTTCTTTTAGTCCTCGATCCGTAAACAACGCGTTAGCCCGGGGTGACTGTCTGACGCTGTGTGGTCGGTTCGTTTACTAGCGGCCATTTTGCTTCTGAGCTGTGAAGCGGATGAAATCACCAGGCTGCGATCACAGGGGGGTGGGGGGGGAGGAGGGGGAGGAACCACCAGGGGGCGCCCGAGCACCGGGGGCGTGACGTCATGTACACGCGAACCAAAAAGAAGTAAACAACAGCTGATTAGAATAAGAAGGAAAAGTGACGTCCGCTGTTTCCACGCGACGATCGACCATCAGCTAGATTCTTCTCATCATGTCCAGTGACCGTGTTAATTATTTTTCATGGCTGACTTTGTCTTTAGGTCAAACTTGTCTTTCCACTTGTTTGCACATGGAGCTCAGAGAAACGCGCTTTCGTTCTGCTGTGCACTTCCTGTTGTATGGTCAGGAATGACAATAAAGTTCACTTTGCAGTGAATATGGAGGAGATTTTAATTTCTCTGCAAAAGTTACATACACCTGAGCCATCAGGCCGCATTTTAAACCCCCCCCCCCCCCCCCCCCTTTAAAATGCTGGGGATGGAGTTTTTCAAATGAGAAATTGTGAATATGGGCAGAAGTGCAACTTGTGTAACTCGGCATGTAAATGAACGCATCAACAAAACCACAGTATTTACAACATTGATTAGAAGAAACAGTTTGTAACACAATGGAGAAGTGCGTCAATGTTTAAAGTATTCATACATAAGAAAATGTCTGATAGAGTACGGAGGAGCACTAATTAGTCGCAGTATGTTTGGCACAAAGTAAATTATCTTCTTTTACTTTAGAGTTTTGAGTAGTGGAGCATTTTCCAGGTCAATTAACTGCAATAACGTCTAAATGTATGCTGTTATGTCTCAATAAAAAGTTGAGCTCATAAGTATTTTATGCATTTAAGGAACAAGTGAAGTGAAACTCATTTTTTTATTAATTTATTCTTGAAAACAACATAAACTAATTTGGTCACAGTGAATTAAAAAATTAAAGCTTCAGTTGTAGTGTAAATAAAAACAGGGAACTGGCTGACCTGCAGTCTTACAAGTTTTTCCTTATAAAAATGTATTCATATAACTACAGTTACATCATCCGTATACTTTTCCATGATCTGAGTTACTGATTTATGTCCTAAAGATTATATCAGCAAAAAAAGGACAGTTTATACTCAAAATACAAAGTGTTGACAGGCTGTTCCTCCAACAAACAACAATCTCCTTCACATGAGCCTTCATCCTCTCTGGGTCCTCACAGCTTCACTGTCTTCACCTTGTGTGATCCTCAAATCTAATTTTGAAAGTGCATGTCGGTTATATATTCACATATATTAAGCTTGAGTGGGGAAAAAGAAACAATGCATAATTCATGCTAATTAAAAACAACTAATTGCGGATACATCTGTGCTGAGAGACAATTTTATTTTTGTAACTTTTAGACAATTGTAGACAGTCCAGCTGGCTAAATAGGTGTGAAATATGAAATATCTGTTTGTAAACATGCACATTGGTCAGTCCAATGTTATTTCACTCATATTATTAAAGAGATCTAACACCAAATATTAATCACGGATATTAATCCTCTCCAGAGACTTGACTGTGGTTTGCAGCCAGATTGTTTATTCAAAGACAGGAGAGTCTAGTTTGCACTTTGAATATCAGCACACAGTCTCTCCTCTACTGCAGCCTGTCCAGTTCCACCCATGCTACTGCTTTCTGCTGGCTATCGATGGCCTTGCATATGGCTGCCAGCAGCTCATCGGTGCAGCTCCAGGTGCTGGGCTCCAGGGTGTAGAAGAGCAGCGGCAGCATCTCCAGCTGCAGCTCCTCGGCCTGGCACACCTCCTCCATCACGTTGTCCTCCCCACGCCGTGGAAAAAACTTCCTGTTTCAAGTGTTGGAGAAGAACAATAGTTAGGTATTTGAAAATGAATTTACCATCCTCTGGTTGTATGCTTCCACTAGCAGCCTTAATGCAATTTATAGATTCATATGAGGTCATCCTGACCTCTGACCACTGAAATCTAATCAGTTAATCTTTGAGTCCAAGTGACAAGCAACAAATTCCCTGAGGCCAGAATTAAGATATCATGTTTGTGTGAAAGGATTCTCTTCAGGCTTTCTTAAGATGACACGATCACAAAGCAGAAAATGACAGTGAACTTTTAATCCTGGGTCCTAGGCATCTCAGAGAAACTCTGTCTAACCAGGCGGATATCATCTAGGTTAACCGACTGGTTAAACAGAGTTTCTCTGAACTCCACTGTGAAGAAACTAGGAGTTATCATTGATGAAGATCTGTCATTTACCCAACAAATTAGTCAAACCTCCAGAATAGCTTTCTTTCATCTGCGTAATATAAAGAGAATCGGACACATCCTGTCAAAACAGGATTCTGAAAAACTGATTCATGCTTTTATTACATCTAGGCTAGACTACTGCAACTCCCTATTATCAGGATGTCCCAGCAGATCCTTAAGAACCCTTCAGCTTGTGCAGAACTCTGGACTCCTTGTAGTGCCTAGAGTTACTAAGAGTAGAATGGGTGGTGGAACGTTTAGTCACCGAGCTCCTCTCCTTTGGAACCAGCTCCCGCTCTCAGTGAGGGAGGCAGACACAGTCTCTACATTTAAGGCTAGACTTAAAACCTTCCTTTTTGATAAAGCTTTTAGCTCAACCCTGAACCATAGTCATCCATAGCTATGCTGCCATAGGCCTACATTGCTGGGGGATCACCCATCAGGCACCAGAAACCAGCACCTTCTCTCTTCTTCTCTCTTCTTCACTCTCTGCCTGGTTTGTTTTGTTATATCTTATTACATATCTCTAACTCCTTGTGTCTTCTCTTCCCCTCCTTGGTCCATGCTGTGCGGCTCTCCGGAGCTTGTTCTTTCTCCATCCCCCCAACCGGTCCTGGCAGAGGCCATCCACATCGAGCCTGTTTCTGCCGGAGGTTCTTCCACCTGGGAGTTTTTCCTCCCCGCTGTTGCTCATGCTTGTTCGGTGTGGAACAAGTTGGATTTTGTGTTTCTTAAGATCTTGGACTTTTGTGCAGCACCCTGAGACTACTGTTTGTTGTGATGCTGTGCTATATAAATAAATTTGATTGAAATTTGATTGATTTGCAAGTAAGTGTATCGTAAACCTGCATGAACGTCAATGAAGTATAATTATGCAGCTATGATCTGATGCATGCTTCCTACTTGCAAATGAACGAGCACTCACCTCAGCTTCTTGTTTTTTTTATTCTTGGGGCGGATGTGGATGACAATTGGGTAAATCCCATGTCTAAGTAAGCCTTCAACACTGGTCAGCCCCAGCTCCAACAGACAGTGCTTGTCCTAAAACAGACACAAAGGGAGATTTGGATAATCTATAATAATCTACATTCATTTGTTTTGTCATGGGCATCCCCTTTCTCCGTTTAAGTGAAGAAGTGATGCAGGTAATTGCTATGATTGGTTATTTATTTCACTTACAAACACCCTTCACACTCCTCCCTGAAGGAGAAAGATAGTTTGACCCTGTTTTTATGAGATGAGTGGAGTATTTTTAATTACCTGACTAATAACATCCTGTATTGACTTCAGCCGTACGCCCAGAACCTGTTCTGGACTGCAGGAATCCAACAGGAACACGCTCTTGTCTCGTCTCTCTGATGCCTGGATGGGCTCTGCAAACCACAGAAAACACAGGAAAGAGTAGAAAGTGGTGGTCAAAAGAAGAATTGTCTCTGTGTGTGCGTGTGTGTGTCTGTGTGTGTGTGTGTATACCTGGCGGACAGGTGTTGAAGCTCAGACCAGACGCCGCTGGCTGCAGCAGACGCTCTATGAGACCACGAGAGAGCAGAGAGGGGGAGAATATGACCGGCCTCTTGGTCTGAACCTGCACCGGCTGCACTAAACTGTAAGGGATCAAGTGCTCGTCGTGACCTGAGGGGACACATGCAGAAACGTGCACATTAAAACAAAGTGAATCATCGCGTAGAGTTGGTGTTTTACTTTGAGAACAATGGCGGCCGGGTCTTACGTTTGCTGAGTGTGTAGAAGACCTGCTTTGAGGAACCAATCCCACGACAGCTGGGGTCCACTGCTTTGACCAATCGTACACGACCAGACCGTTTCTTCGAGAACTTAGTAGGAAAACAACATTTAATGGTTTGGTTCAACTGTGGGAGCTCATTCTGGAGGACTCTGGATACTTGCTGTCCTTCAGACTTACCACCTTCTTCTTGAAATCCTTTTGCTCCAGGGCCATTTTCCGGAGCCTCACAAGCAACAGCTGTTGTGCCCTGATATAGAAAAAAGTACAATCCAGGATATTTACTAGAATTAACATATTTAAAATGTGTTGCCCAGGGCTTATTTTTAACATAAATACACACTACACCTTATTATCTAGATCAGGCTAACATTTGTCTTTCAGAGCTACAGTCAATATTTCTCAAGGGCCAGAATTAGAGGTGTTTTTAGAATAATAAAACAGTTAAATCGAGGTCTAATTGACATACCTGTTATAGTTGGGCATGGTTCCTGCCTGCAGGGGCTTGGCAGTGCGTGGGTCCACGATCGAACAGCTCCAATGGTATTTCCCATTGTGCCTCGTGTCTGTGACGTGTATGATGTCATCACAGGACACGCTCAGAGAAGGTGGGTCACCGTGAGGCTCAATATTAAGATTGACACGCACGTAGAAAGAGTCGGCACCCATAAACGTTGACGACTGGAGCTGGGAGCACAGCTTGGAGTACGCTGATGACAGGAGGCAGAAAAGAGGATGATTTAATCTCTTCAGTTGGAGATGTGAATTAATATAAGTTAAAAAAAACTATAGTATTAAAGTTTAATAGCATTTCTTCACTTCTCTCAGATAGTACACTCACCCTCTGGGTTGCTCTGGTGTTTGAGTGTCGAGGCCTCAGTCCACCACTGCAGGGAGAAGTGGGCGACCTCAGCAGTGCACTGGCTGAGCTGGACGCTGCCCCCTCCGAACAGAACCCGCTCCAGCTGGACGACACAAACAGAGAAAACATTCATCTTTCATCTCACTTGGTCTTATTTTTCATTTCATTTCAGCTTTCCTTCGCTTGCAAAAATTCACACCTGCAGACTGTTTGTCCCAAGAATACAAAAATGTAGCATGTAGCACACAATAACACATTCAGTCGTCAAACATGATTAATTAATCATGCACACACACACACACACCTCCAGCAGCTCACTGCCCTCCTTCAGTCCACACTGCTCAGCTGGGGAACCGGCTCTCACGTGGCTCACAAAAATCCCCGTCTGGTTTCCTCCAACTATCGTGATGCCATCAGCCAGACTGGCCCTCCCGTGATTCCGCGGGGTGGGGGGACTTGAAGATGGCGAGCGAGGGGGTATCCTGAAAGATGGATAGACAGCAGTGAGACGCATGTACATTAAATAAACTAATCTAACAAATGAGATTATTAATATTCAATTAGATGTAAACAACTGAGCTGATACGAATATTACCTCGTCTGTCTGTTGGTTGGTTTAAATGTTTGTTTGTAAGTAGGATTTCACAACGACTGGACTGATTTCCATGAAACTTAATGGAAGGATGTGGTTTGGGTCAGAGAAGTAGCCATTGAATTTTTGTTAATAATGTGACCTCAGCAGAAGGTATAATACAATATTCTCTTTCCCTTGTGCTCATTGTCATGTATTTGAATTTGTTGTGAGTCCATCTACACGGAACAAAATTGACTTTGCTCTGTATTCAAATGCCATAATAAACATGGCACTGTCGTCAGGATCCCTCATACGAGAGGATGTCTGGACCTATACGCTGAAGGTAAAGACCGAGCACGGCTAGTGAAATTAATCCTTAGTGTTATTCCCTCATCGCAAAGGTGCTCGTTGCTGCTCTGCACATTTTACAAGTTACAGAAGTCAGTGTTTTGAGGCTGCACCTGGGAACGGTGAGACCGGGTTGGCGTGAGGAGACGGACGGCAGGTTGACCAGGTCAGGGGGGAAGAGATGAGAGTGAAGCGAGTTGCTGGAATCCCACAGAGAAAGTTCAGTCTGCTCACCTGAAAAGTCACAAACAAAACCTGAGCTACAGTTTGTTTTTGCTGCAGAGGAAACGTTGACGGTCGCTTCATTTGTATGCAAAACATGTCAGAAACAAATGTACCTGTAATATTCTCATTCTCATCACTGCCCCATGAGTCCAAGTCAAACCTTCACAGAGCAGAAAAAACAAGTTCTTACGTTAATGACATTAAATTATGTGTAAAGTAGGTGGAATAAGAAAAGGCTGAAAAAGTGTATTGATAAAGTTACGGCTGATACACTCACTCTGTGTTGACTCGTCGGTTGATGGAGTTCATACAAGGAGGGAAGGGGAATGTGGAGAGACGGTTTATTTCTTTTTCATTGTCTTCTGTCTGAGGATGGAAGTAAACAAGGTGTGTTTCATTGTTTCATTCTTATTTCTTTCTTGTATTCATGAATGAGTAGATATTTTATTACTTACTGATGACAGGACGTTCTCCTCTGAATTGGAATCTGTGGAGGAGCAGAAAGCAAAGAACATATATTTTTTAATTTCTAATCTTTCTAAATCATCTTCCGGCTGCCAGTATACACAACTTACCCTCTGAGTTTTCATTGGTCTGTCCTCTAGATGGCGTCTGTGGCACAGAAAGGATGAGTTAATATCATGTGACCTCACAGTTGCTAAGAGATGTTATGCAGGTACGAACTTGCATCAGTTGCATAACAATGTATTACAACATCCCATAATCCCCCACAACAATAGCTGAGGACATTTTCCTTGCAGTCCAAAAAGCTGCATTCCTTACATAGCATAATAACAACATGAGCAAACGCATCAGTGCTTCACAAAACAGCTGTGACCTGTGGAAATGATACCTCTCAGGAAACAAAGAAGCGGCTACAGCTCTTATGATTGACAGCAGCACCTCACTTCTGTACCGAGAAGCACTGGTACTGATTAAAATCATGACGAGGACCATGTAGTGGAAAGCCAGCGCTGACCTTTCGTAGCAGCAGGTGGGTGCTGTTGATCCGGGGGCACAGATCCAGGCCGAGGGAGCAACAGGGGCCATAGCACTGGTCCTCACTGCACAGAGACAGGTTGGACTGGGGGGAAGTGTTTGTATTTAATACTCTGTGGTTACAGTGTAAATCGTCGTGTTCTTAACGTGGACTCACACAGTGCAGACAGTGGTTGCTCTGCTGCATTTGCTCATGGCTCCTCTCCCTCTCTCGCTCCAGCTCCCCCTGCTGCTGCTCCAGGTTGGCCTGAATCTCCGCAATGCGTTTACGCAGGCGGTTCTTGTCCAGAAGACAGTCGGTGTACTCCAGCTGCAGGCTGTCACGGCTACGCAAAGCCTGGAACCAAAAGCAGGGAAGTTAACATGGTGTAAAAACCGTACAGACTGGTCAGGGATGCTGATATTGGGGAAATTAAATCTGCAGCAGGATAAACACTGACAGGCTCAACTGCAACCCAGCTAACTACGAAATACACAACTACCTCCACAGCCTGTAATCATAGAGATGGTTACAGGCAGGGGGTTTAAAAGGACTTTGGGGCCCCAGGCTAAAAGATCCTGAGGGGCCCTACATCAAATTAAGAGCCCAAGCCAACCAAACATGTCATTCTAAATTTCCTAGTTTAATGGTATGGCTGGTAATTGGTTACACACTGACCTGGTCTCTCTCCTTCTCCAGTTCCATGATCTGGTTGAAATAGGATACGCTCCTCTTCTGCTCAGTCTCCCAGTCCAGCTGGAGAGTCCTCAATTTCAGCTGTAGCTGCTCACACTGCGACTCCAGCTACAAAACAATTCACAATAATAAGAAAACAAACCCCGTGATCCAGTAGGAGAGGAGCAGGGAGGGGTACATCATGGACTATGGTCTATTAACCTAAATCCAATCTGCATGTCTTTGAGCTGTGGGGGGGAAGCTGGAGCACCCGGAGAAAACCCACGAAGACACGGGGACAACATGCAAACGCCTCACAGAGAGACGGGGGACCTTCTTGCTGTGATCAAAATTTGATAAAAGATAATATGTGTCATGTTTGGATTGACAGGTAATGTGATCACCTTGTCCCTGTACTCCTCGGAGCTCTGCACCTCTCCCTGGAGTTTAGTGATGATATCACAGAGCTCCTGCCTCTGCTCTGAGGCCTCCCTGCGGTCCTGTTTCAGGATATCCATCAAAGCCTGAGGTGAACAATAGCAACAAAATTTTAAAAAATACAAATACAAAAAGAAGATGAGAAATCTTTACGGACAAATGTAAGAAAAACATACGATGACTCCGGTGGCAGGGACCCTCTTCTGAGTTTCTGTGCACTCGGCTCGGTGCAGTGACTTCTCTGGTAAAACAGGCAGAGAAACATGGGCTCCATTTGAGAGCAAACTGTTTCTTTTGACTGGCGCAGCGTTCTCCACTGCTCCGAGGGTTCGGTTCTCTGCCTCTGTCAGCCTGGACTTTAGCTCCTCTACCTGGATGGAGACAAAGCCAGTTGAGACGTAACCTGACATTGACATTGTTGTGCTGTTGTAAAGTAAAAGACTGTGAATTATGACAAAAAATATGTTCTGTTAGAAAATATAGGATTTTTTTGACTATGGTAAAGTTGGCAAACGATAAAAACATGTCTCTCTGCATTTATTCCAGAGAATAGAAGCTCGGCTTCTTACTGGTTTTAAAAGACGACATCACATCACACTAATCCTTCCTGCGCTCCATTAGCTCCCTGTACAGTTTAGAGTTAAGATTTTACTGAGGGGAAGAAACTCATCTTTTAAAAATGGTTTTGTCATCTTGTTTTTATGGCTTTAACGTGATTCTGTCTTCTCATTGCCTCTATTTAATTAATTTTCTTCAGTGTGAATGCATGTTCTGTGATTTCTGACTTTCCTAAGTTGCGATATAAATAAAGTTATTATGAGTCACACTGCAGATGAGATAGCAAGAGGATTCTCGATATATTTCAGTTAGGCTGAAAATAAACCACAAATATTTTCAGGTATTCAGTACAAAGTGGTTCACACGTCAGTGGTGGGGGCGACATGTTGCAACAGAGCACAAATGAAATAAAAAAGGAGGCTGATACTATCTACACAGAAACGCTGGTTTGAGTTTTTGGTGTTGCAGTTGCATGCCTTCTTACATTCCACTTTAACCACCCCGAGCACTGCTGCTGTATTTGCCACCTAATCATGCAAAAATGTTATTTTCCTTTCACTCTCAGTCTACTGGAATTTGAAACTACCTCTCCCTGTCTCTACATGAAATCCCTGAAACGATTTTGTGACACATAAAAAAATGTTTCTATTGAATTACTAGCATCAGCAAATCTGGCAAATATTTGGTGAAAACACAACCTCCTTGGCAGAGGTCTGCCCCCCCCCTGCTGCAAACCGACCTACCTGCCTCAGCAGCTCCCTCTCTCGGATGGAGGCCTTGCCTTGCTCCTCTAAGGCCCTGGAGTATTTCACAGCCTGCTCCAGGTGTCTGTCCTTCAGCTTTCCCAGCTCTCGGGTGGCCGACTCCCAGTCCTGACGCAGCCTTCACATCACACATCGTCCAGAGCACACATTGTTTCTCATTGATTACATTGGTACAAAGACACTAGAAACAACATATGGATGAATTGCATTATGAGAGGATATTATTTTTAAACACCTTCTCTTCATTGTCATTAATCGTTCATTCTCTGACACAAGTTTTCTTTTTATTCGTCTTCAACTCCAAATAGCAGGATTCAATTTTGGAACCAACCTCTCTAGTCGCAGTTTGTCGTAACGTAACTCCTGCGCTTTGCGTTCAGAGCGGACGCGCTCGTCCTCCGCCATCCGGCAGCGCTGGGACAGGCGCCGCTCACACATGCGGCTGTTTCGAAGCTGATCCCTCAGTTTACGAACTTCCAGGAGCAGAAACTGGGTCAAACCCTCCGGACCTTCCTCGTCTGGGGAGAGAGGCAGGTGGAGGTTATTGGTTATGATGTATGGAGATGGTAAACTCACAGGAAAGTAAGAGAAGATCTTTGTCTCAGAGGCCATTGAAGCTAAATATCAGACATCTAACATGCACTACAGTCAGTGGATGCACTTGAGCATCACTGTTGGTAGCATTCGATAACATTCAAAAAGATTCCATGGTAGAACATGGAGAATCACGACAGAAACACTTGCAGCTATGAGAGAAAGTTCTTTTTCCCATCAATCCAAGTTTTATTCAAAATCTCCTCACAGGGCTGTAACAGAAACCCCTGCTTACCCAGTATGAGGGAGCATCGATGTGTGGGCTGCTGCCCGGTCAGCTGCGTGTACTGCTCCGGATGGTAAAACTCAAGCGACTCCATGAAGGCCTGAATACCTCGCTGGCCCTGACCACGGAGAATGTCCAGGAGACGACCTGTTCAACGAGAGACAAAAACATGCTCAGAACTAGAACTACCGCCCTGCAGACGTGGGGTTGGGATTCGTTTTGTGAGGCTAAAGCGGCCTTTGACCTTTGAGCGCCCAAACTCAGCGAGGTGAGAGAGCTCCTCAGTTTTCAGTGTGTTTATGATGCAGAAAAAGGAAAACCCCTTTACTGGCAGCAGAAGTCAATGCCTTTTATATAAGGTTTAGCTGAATAAAAAGAAAACCTGTGTATGCTCGCTAATTGTAGTGTAAAGATGTATATCTGAATATTAAAAGGATTCTCTTCCTGTGTCCTTAAAATAAACTTAAAATAAATGTTATTACTTCATTCTCTAGTGATCATTTGCACCAAATTTGAAGAAACTCCATCAAGGTGTTCTTGAGATATCACGTACACAATATTTCTTTCCTACGCACAAACCGTGTTCAAAAGCAACGTGGAATAAACTGTCATGTCAGAGTTTTGGTTCTGTAAACTACCACATCTGAAACAGAGAAACCACAGAACAGCTTCCTTTTTGATCTGAGTGTCTTTCCTTCCTGTAGTTATGTTGTAGTTTCAAACGTGGACATGATATAAACAAGCATGAGCTCAGTCACTGGCAAAGAAACGACACTGTGCACTGGACCAGCTGCTCCTCCTCATCCCGTCTGTAACATCTCTCCTTCATCTTTTTCTTCTCTCGCTCCTGATTCTTCTCTCTCCTTCACTCTCCCCTCTACTTACAAATGTCTTTCATGTTGCTCCTAACAACATTTATCTTCACCACACGCTCCTCCCTGACAACCTGCTGCACGATCATTCAAACTTAAAGTCACTTCACCACATGAAGAGTCTTGTTAGAGTGTAGATTTGTTTCCTATCTTATTGTTCAAACGACATCACTATCTATCTATCTTGTTTTTAAGGCACCATCATAAGCTTTATCTTTCACTTCATACAGCATCTTTGCTTCTTTTAACCTGATGATTTAGCTTGAGGTGTTAAATTGTATTGATTGATCCTCTCACCGGCCTTGCTGATGCGCAGGGGGTACTGCGTGGAGTTGAGCACCTCATCCTCATCTTGCTCGTCGATGACCTTGCACTGCCGCAGGTACGGGGTGACTTTAGCCGGGTTCAGGATGCGCGTGAGCTTGTGTCGCACTCCTTCCACGCGCTCCCACAGCTCCTCGCAGCGCTCCTCCGTCCAGGGGGCTGAAGAGTGCCCCTCCTCTGGAGCCATGTCTCTATCATCCATCCAAACTGTGACACCTGCAGGAGAAGAGCAGAGTCCAAAGACAGGATGTCATGAAAACAATACTTTTTTAAATCAAGACTCAAGATGTTTGTTGGTGTGGGCTAGAGTTACTGATATCTGTTATCAGTGAAGAAATGAGAAGATGCTCCAGACTGGTGGCTGTCTAAGACTTGTTAAGAGGGAATTAACCCCTAATAATCCAGATTCTGACACATAACTGAATTTAACTTGAAGACCACAGACACAGTGTTGAATCTAAATCAGGTAAAAATCCAATACATGTTTGTGCGAAAGAACGAGATGTAATATTAACACTCAGTGTGAGCAGCAGTGGTTTTTGGTTTTAATTTAATTGTTGTGGAGCAAAGGGTCTGATGTTATGAGGGTCAAAAACAAGGGGGAAGGGCACTTTGTGGGTTGGTGCCTCAGAGTGCAGGAATGAAAATACTGGCATGACTCACACTGTGCTCCTAAAAACACAACAGGGGACCACAGACAAAGACTTTTCCTGGTCCCATTCACTTCACACTGGAAGAGACGGAGAGAAAGTGAGTAAACCGTTCACTGCAGGAGTGATGGTCGTACGTCATAACGAAATAACAGCTTTCCAAATCATCAACAAAGCTGTGGCCCGATCTCATTTCTGTTGGTTTAACAAATGTAGTGAGTCTGTTTTCATCACACAGGAAACCAGGGCACTTACACATCTCACGGTGAGAAGCGTTTCATTTCTAACTCTTCGTTTTCTGAATGTTAAGAATAAACAAAGACATCTGGGCTCATGACAGTGATCATATTTGAATTAAAATCAAAAGAAGCCATTGATGACTTTAAAATGAAAATGACCCTCAAGTATTGAGCCTGTGTCTGTACTGAGAGTGGTTGTCTGCAGCTCTGGGCTAACAGGCAGGTCAGGACAGGTCTGGACGCTCTGGAATTTCTGTCAGTATCTATAAACAGTCTATTGAGACATTGAAGTAATGTGATTCCCACTTCACTCCCACGTCTGAAACTAAGCAGGAAACCCTCACCTAAAGATGAACTCTATTATTAATTTACCATGACTTCGTCCAACAAAGATACTCATAGCACCCCTACAATAAAACAAAAGTTAAAAACAGATAACCTGAAATAAAGACCTGATGTAATCTTTAAAACACACACCCATTCCAACAAGATGTAAACTGACTTTTTACAGACTTCACTTGTGTTTACTCTTTTGGGGATATCCAAACTGTGTGTAGCATTAACACATGTTAGATGCAGATTTTAGTTAGCAGACTTTAAATCAGTGTGTTAAATGTTTTTGATAAATATTGGACAATATGTTGGGGGAAATTATTTCAAAAGAAAAGAACTGGAATGGTGGTTTGCAAAAGTAATATCACAAGTAATAACACTGTCACAGGGTACTTTATATCCAGAGAAAAGAAGACATTCTACTACAGACACACATGATTGTACAGGACTTTATTGATCATTTACCAGGTTATATCAAAGACCTGCTGCCATATAAAGTGCAGTTTTACAGCAGTGACAGATAGATAGATAGATAGAGCAGCTCCACGTCTGTCAGATTCCCCAGAGAACAACAGAGCGAACTGTGCCCACACTTTGAAAATCAACAACGTCGACTTACCGCTCATGTCTCCAAACTGCGTGAATCTCCTGTGACGGTGACTGAGTGTAAATCTGCAGTGTGAGTCCTCACATCCCGTTCAGCTCCACTGACCAAGCGAGACTGAGGAGGAGTGAGGGCATCGAGCGTGGGCGAGCATGTAGCTCCACGTTTACGCGCACCTTTACGCACGCGTCCACTCCACCCTCAGTCCACAGCAGGCAGCCAATCAGTGGCAGAGAGAGAGACGAAAAAATCCCCACTTATCACTTCACCACTTTTACAAAACGATAACCTAATAATCCAGCCTCATGCCTCTGTAAAGAAATACTTTATATCGAGCCCTCAAGCACTAGAGGGCGCTTTCAACCAAGGAGAGGCCACACAGGTTCTTAACAACCATGGAACTGAAGTGATAAAGTTCAAAATGAAAGTTTCAGGATACTGTTAAACATCTGAATGAAAAGTTTTCTTTGCTCACCGACAGAACCTTTTTCGTTCGATGTCACCATGGAGGCTGACGCCAGAACAGATAACAGGACAGAGCAGTGACTCACTCTCCAGGTGTTTCACTGCAGTGGAGCAGGAAACAGCCTCTCAGCTTGTAAAGTGCAGGACGGAGTGTTGTCAGACTCTCAGGCCTTGAGTCACCAGCGTTGCCCCGAGAAACCCATTGATCCCCATCAAAACACAGTGACACAGAGTTTCATATCGACAGTCATATATATATATTTTATCTTGAGTAGATTGTGATCTCTCCGGCCCCTCCCACTGGAGGACGGTGGTAATTAGAGTCAAACTCAATGTGTGTCTCAGCTGACTCATACTGATGGCATCACTTCTAATCACCTCACTCATCGCTTCCTGTTTGGTGCCAGAGAATTGAATTAATTAATTAATTTAAAAAAACATATAATGCAAGTTAATGTAATACACAGACACACTCGATAGCAGCAGGTGAAAGAGATGAGGGCCGTGTTACAGAAAAAAGGGAAAGTGACGTTAGAAATTAGAAATTAGTGTCTAATAAAAATAAATCGTTGGTTTATTTAAATATTTCTATGTATAAAAGTGTATTTAAGCTTTTAAATGATAAACCAAGTGGGTACACATCAATTTAGGAAATATTTCTCTCTCTATTAAATGGTGCTGCTGGTCTCTCTCTCCTCTCTCTTTCTCCCCCCCCCCCTCTTCTTTCTCTCTTCTCTTCTCTCCCCTCTTTTCCACCCACCTCTCCCTCGTTTTTCACCTCCCTCCTCGAATGGTCGCGTCAGAGGGCCGCCCACAGTGATTCTGGTTCCACAAGAATTTTCTCCTCGTGAAAAGGGACTTTTTCCTTTTCTCCCCAAAAGCTGCACATCATGGGGACTTTTGGGATTCTTCAAAAAATATTATCTTGACTTTACTAAGATAATGTGTGTTATGATTCATACAAATACCATTGAATTGAGTTGAATTATATATAATAAGTCAGACCTGAACAGTAATAAAGCAAATTCAGTTTCAGTTAAAACAACTATTAACTACAAAATCTTTGTCACACATCAACCAGGTAGGATGAACACAGTTTTCTAACTTTTAATCAGAAGGGGAAAATGACATTGTTTTGTGTCATATACCACTTAGTTTATCACGCCACCAAAATCCTTATGTACATCTGTCGCTACAGTAAGAAGCCAGACAGGAAACATGAGGTGCCCGGCAGAAGAATGAGTCTTTTTCTTGGCCTGTAGACAGGAAATGTCAGGCTGCTCTCTGTCTGTCTCCTCCTCCTCCTCCTCCTCCTCCTCCTCCTCTTCTCCTGCAAGAACAGGGTCAGATGTGACGATGCTGCAGCAAACGTTCTCACATTAAACCAGTGGATGTAAATAAAGACTTTTACATGTAGTGTGTGGTGAGCTCTAAAAATAATAGTGTTGGTGATGTAATTTCATTTCACACACTCAGTGAAGGACGTGTAGTTGTGTGCAGATATTAAAGTAACGTGTGTGGGGAGATGCTCTGTTCATCTTTAGTTATGACTCATAAACTCAAACATCTTTCTTCTTCTCTTCTACCGCTCTTTCTTCTCCTCTCTGATCTTTTCTCTCTGCCTCAGTGTCTGTTGTTTACTCTCTGCTGCTTCTTCTCAGGACCGTACAGTCCTGCCTCCGACAGCCCGTCCAGGCCTCAGGCAGCGGAGGGAGGGAGCGGGGAAGGGGGGGGGGCTGCAGTGGATGAGCATTCCTGTTGTTTCTGAGGTGACAGCGATACAGAGGGGCCATTGAGAGCCACACTGGACCCCCACAGTTGGCTCATGCTGGAATGTGTGATATCGTGACGGTTGGGCCCAACAGAAATAGACCGTTCAGAATTCATTGAATGCATCATATACTTTCATTGTGAAGTGTGTGAGCAGGTTTCAGAAAGATAAGGCCGGTGAACACTTCTACTGCTGCGAGGGACAGAGAGTCAAACCAGTTGACAATTAGCTGATTGACGAGTCTTGCACTTTGCAGGTGGCACTTTTGACCCAGCAGCTGTTTCACCTGCAGCTTCAGGGCAACAGGAGACGTTCGGGACTGAAATGAGCATAAATCTTCTTTATATCTGTGAAGACTGACTGTTCAGTGAATCAGACATCTTGCATAAATGTACACCAGTGTCTGTGGGCTTCATTTCTATGTCTGTTCCAGTCCGCTCCTGCCCTGCACACAACAAGCCGGCAGCTGACCCCCCATGGCTCCGTCTATGACTCAACGCTGGCGGCTGCACAGAATCGCCTCTTTGTGTTCGTGAAGAATGTGTCTTTTCTGACTGTTTTTTGGAAAACAGAGGCAGAGAAGGAGCGAGGTGGGGGCGTCAGTAATTGAGACAGATTTAAATTTATCCTCTGTAGCCAGGATACTAGGACAGCATCTTTCACAACGGAGCAGACTGGTGGTCCCCAAAGTAAAAGTTGAACGATATAGATGAAAAAAGTTTAGGTTTCAAATTGTAATTCAGGGAACAGACTTAAGACTTGTATGAAATATGTATACGACCTCCTACACTTGACATTGATTGGTTTGTAGATGGGCGTGTGTCTGACGTCAGCGTGTTGTTACCTCAGTTATTGGATTTGCTAACTTTTTTGAAAAAGGCTCATTGAATGTTTGATTTTGCAGATCCTGAGCAGACAATTCTCTGGTTCATGTGATGCCACCGCTCAGACTTTAACCAGGCTGACAGGAGGACGTCGGCTGCAGCGACACTGAGCTCAACTTAACTGTGTGCAATCAAAATAGTAAAATAAAGTGCGGCTCTTAAAGTAAAATGTCTGAGTGTTTTGTACGTTAAGGAACAGAAACCTTCTTATTATACTGAGTCGATAGTGTCCTCTCATTCCCGGCTCTGTATCTGTGTCATGTGGAGCAGTGAGTCTTAATGAGATCTTGTAACTATCCCAGAGTAAAACCCTGCAATTTCCTGTTTAACATGGAATCAACTTCAATAATGTCAGGCGGTCAGAGTGAAAAAACGAAATCTTAGCGAAACAAACAAGAAGCTCGGAAAAACATTGGCCGAGACAAAATGTTTACGAAAAATCAAAGCAGAGGCCACAGAAGGGAGAGCTTCTTTATGACTGTGTGAGCTTCACTAAACTTTTTCACTCCTCTGTATATCATCTCTTGGTCCAGGCTGTGGACTGTGGGGGGGACATGTAAGTTTTTTTTTGAGCTGCTTCTGGATATTAAAGTTTGTCAAATATTCCCTTTGAAGAGGACAACATACAAAAATGAGAAATCAACACCGATGCTCAGTGTCCCTGTGGAGAGACTCCCCCGACTATGGACCTCATCGTCAGTGGGTGCCCACTGGGTCCCATTGGCTCCAACAAACACCTGAAGGAGACAAACAACACGTAGACCGGATACGGCACTGGCGTGATAAAACATGACGATGCGGAGGCTTGACTCCTCCGGTTGCCGTATGGTTCGCTTCCGACCCGGCCCTTTGCAGCCCGTCTTCCCTTTCAGTAATTTCCAGATTTGGGATCAATAAAGCAGATCTACAATATCTGTCTTTCCTTCTTTCTCCACATTTCACACTAGAACTACATGTCAATAAAATTAAACGCCCCAAAAACTACAGCCGCATCAGCATAAAATAGGCTGTAACCCACAAATACTCATTGTTTCAGGACAAAAAATGCATTTCAGTGCCAGCACAAGTCGGCTTAGGTTCCACAGCGGTAAGTGGCCCTGTCTCTTCACAGTGTCGAAGCGTGAACTGCTGATTGAGTTGTCATGGTGCTTAGACTGTGTTTTTCACATTCGGACACACTAACAGAGAAAAAATGTGCACACATAAACAACTTTGTGGTTCCAGTGAAAACTGACGCCCCGGCCGCTGCTCCCCTTCCTGTCACTCTCTCTCCAGAGCACTGAGGCTTGAGTCCATGTTTGAATTACAGGGTGTATAGCATGGCTGTCTAAATCTGAGCTCCACCACACACTTGAGCTGCAGACATAGACATTTAATCAACCTCTGCACATCAACTTCCAGATTCATAAACAGTTTTAAAAATGCGTCCATTGGTAACCGCACACCAAAAGTTGCCCTAAAACAGAACCAGGGTCACATATAGTGACGGAGCAGTCACGATAAACGAAACACTTCTGGCCTCAACGCTCCACATGTCTGTCTGAGTATTTCTGAGTGTTCAGTATATTTAAGCTCACGTTTCAGCTCATGTCCTGCGGGTGGATGTTTACACTAATGCGAGATGACCTCCACGTTTTCAGTTGAGGGTCAAGTTGGCCACACGCCTGCCTGATGCTGCTGCACATTCCCTGGGTTTTTAGGGATTCCTGTTTTAACTGGCAACAACTAAACAAACATCAGCAGGAAAACCAGTCGTCTGCAGAAAGATAAGAATAAAATAAAAGTGTCAGTGCGATGAGACACTTAAGCACCACCGCTGTGTTTTATTGTTGTTTGTCTGTCCTTCTGCAGGGTTACGGAAATACAATCAAACCGATTTTCTAAAAACCTGCTGAGACAAACAGACACAAATATAAGCTCATATTTACATATGGTCTATTTAGAGTCTCCAATTAATGCAACCCCTGTCTGCATGTGGAAAGAAAAATGCAAACTCCACACGGAAAGACTGCAGCCACACCGGGATTCAAACCAAGAACCTTCGAGCTGTGAGGCGTCAGCTTTAGATGCAATATTTTATATGTAACGGAAAAATAGCTGAAGGGAAATCAGGTTCTGTTCTGGATCGTCAGAGAATTTCTAAAAAGCCTCTGACTCTTAAATTCAGACCAGACTTCTGAAGACAAAGACGAAGAGTTGCTGTTCAGTAACTGTGTTGTGTGTGTGTGTGTGTGTGTGTGTGTGTGTGTGTGTGTGTGTGTGTGTGTGTGTGTGTGTGTGTGTGTGTGTGTCTGTGCTTGTTTTCTTTATTGCAGCTTAGAAAGCACAGAGGCCTGACATTACAAAGCTCTATTGTCTCTGGGCCAACACTCAGCACTCTGGCAGGTCCGACTCCACTAAAACAGGAGCGGAATCCAAACAAAGACTCAGAGGTCGACTTCTTCCGTGTACCTCTCAACCCAAACCTCCATATTTCAGCTTCAACACACTCGTCTCCCCCCACCTCCACTCATCAGGCCCGTTTCCTGAACCACTGTTTTTTCCCTAAACTGTGGAATCACCTCACTTTAAAATATCTTTTTAGTGGTTTAATCTATTTGGTGTGAGTGGAAGTGATGATAGTGATATAAACAATAAATACGTTATTATTATTATGATTGATGAAGTATTGTTTCTATCCTCTCATCCTGTTTCTCTCCTTTTCTTTCCTCTTCATATTTTGCTCTTTTTGTTGAACTTGGATCTGTGTTTTTCTGGTCTCACAGTTTTCACACCACTCTCATCAACAACAATATTAACACTGTAGTTGATTGTGTCAGAACTTCCTGTTATTTCTCTCTCTTTTTTTCTTCTTCTGTTTTTTTTTCCCTCACCCTCTTTTTCTCTGCTCATCACAGATCGCCTGATACTTTGCAGCTGTTGACATCAGGAGCTGCTCCCCCTCTCAGATTCACATCGAAGACAATCCCTCCATTTCTCATGTCTGTTCTCAAGTCCTCCTCTCCTCACCCACCTCCCCCTCTCCCCTCGATCTGAGTCGTCTCCTCCGTCCACCGTGCTCCCTCTTCTCTTTTATCTCTCCTCTGTCTCTCAACCCGCCTCTCTTGTCTTATTCATTCTCTTCACATGTGGGACAGGAAATTAATTTCACAATAAAAGATTTCTGTTTTTGTCTAAGCTGCATCACAGACGTTGACTTTGATGTTCCAGGCGTCGGTTTGAAGGATCACTGTCCTGAAGAATCTCTTTTTCCACCTCCTACTCCTCCATCAAGTGAAACCACAGATGCACATCAATCAATGGAACTCACTGCAGATAGAAGCCTGAGAGCATAAAAAGATGTAGTTTTCATTTCATAAGGTGAACTGAAGGTTTAAGATTTAAAAAATATTCATGTTCATTCTGATTATTTAACATTTTTAGAAAAGTTGTTTTGTTTGTGTGCTTGTTTTAAACATGCTACATAAATAAACTTTGACTTTACACATGTGTGTGTTAATGCTCCATGATGTCATCATAAATCTATGACAGGTGGAGGGACTGAATGTCTTGTCCTGTTGTGCACACATGCATTACACACACTTTCACACACATACACATTATTGTTGCATGCCCAAATGAAAGCCGCAGTGACAAGTGTATTTTTGTCAAGAGCGAGGTCAAGAGGTGCCACGGAGAGAAGAAAGGTAGATGAGACCGACAGGAGCTATTAAGAGATCATGTTTACAGAGCTGAGCAAAGGTCACGGATGATGTCTCTATGTGTGTGTGGGTGTGTGTGTGTGTGTGTGTGTGTGTATCATCATGTGCAGGCTCATCTTTCACAATCCAAGTTTCTTCCCCCGATCCCCAACTTTTAGGTCACAGAACAACCCGTAGTAACAACCATATTTAGTTGGAGACGCACAATGACGGGACAGTGTGAGAAGAGCCACTGTGGTTTATTCTTGCAGCTTTCAGTCTGACCTCAGTGTTTTTTCCTGTGTCCTCACTCTGTGTCCTCAGACTGGTGAACCTCTTTCTGGTTTTCTTCTAGTTTTTCTCAGATTGAATTTTGCATATCTTTTGTCAGGCAGCCTCCAATTCCCCATTTCTTCCCAGACCTCTGCAAACTTATCGCAGATGAACTTGTAGCAGGATGTTGCTGTTGGCTTCAGCTCCATCCATCATTATTGAGCTATTCAAGCTTCTGTAGTCCAGCCTCCTCCTCTTCCTCCTCCTCTTCATCTTCCTCCACTTGTCAGCAGCAGCTCAGAGCCTCCACATGTCTGAGGGGAAACGTACGGTGCAGCCCGAAGAGGATGAAAACAGAGGGAGAAGGTGGTGAAGTTGTTTCTCTGCGGAATCTGCTCGTCTTGAGTTTACTCTCAGGTGAGGGTTTGTAAATCACTTCGTGTGACGCATGTTTCGTAAGATCTGGAAACTGCTCATGTGAAATCAACAGCAACAGATAATCATGTTAACTTTCAATCACTACTCTGTCCTACTTTCATTCTTTCTTCTAGAATAGTTCTGCGTAAAAGTACATCGGGAGTCTCATCGTGGGTCTTTTACGCGCGTCTTTTACGCGTCTCTTTGCGATTTACGAATCTATGTGTTTGTAATTACTGTGCAAATACTCGCTTAAGTGTTAGCTCACGTTTCTCTTGGGCACTTAAATGGTGTAGACAAAGAAAAGAAAAGTTATAGAAGCTGTTATAGTCTCGGCAATTTACTTGTAAAGCGCATTAATACACAGGAGGTCACTCAGTGTGCGTTACAGAAAAAAAAAAATATTATAGAAGCATAGATTAAAAAACAGGTAACCTCTAAAGGGCAAGATTAAGTGATTCAAGGAATGGGAGATTTTGAAAGCAGGTTATTGTTGGAGTTTTTGGAGCTGGTTCCTGCAGTGGCACCACAGTGGCTGAATGCCATTTTAGTTTTAAAGTTGGGCACCAGAGCTGAGCACCTCCTGCAGCTCCTGCAGATCTGAGAGACACATTGTGTCTTGTAGATGATAATGAGGACTTTCAATTCACCCTGAAGCTGAATGGATTCCAGTATAAAGACTTGAGGATTAAAATAATTCAATGCATGTGTGAGCTCTATATTACATCTGCAATACGAGATTAAGAGGCCAAACTCGGTGCTCATATATAAGTCAAGAGACAGCATCGTTATTCCAGAAGAAATATGTGAAAGGGAAAGAGACGAGTTGAAAACAAGCTGTGTCGTCGTGACTGAAAAAGTTTTTCCAAATGCGGCAATTTGGAAGCAGTCGCTCAAAATCAATTGGTCACTATGCTTCTCTGGTGAAACCACAGAACAACTGTTTCAGAGATCAGATCAGTGGGTTGTCCGACTGTCAGGGAGGTGACGTCATGGGGAGAGACTGTCCTTTACCCATCCCAACATCTGGGTGGCTTCAGCTGTACTGTGGGTCTGACTTCTGTCCTGTCTGGATCATTTCAAACACAGACACAGTTTATACGATTCACTTTGAAAAATAGCTTGAAAAAGATATCAACCAAATTAAAAGTAATGAAAACGCTCATTGCATCTGTGCAGGTCACAGAGGCCGCGGCGTCCACCCCGACACTTTGCAGCTTCTCCTTTGAACAACCACTTCTATGTTTCATTAACTTCACCTCCCTGTGTGCGTTTGCTTGGTGGAGGTTTGGAGAGGTTACGTTTCCCTATGCTCTTTGTTCAGCACAGCTTTTGAAAGGAATGAGATATGTTTGCACTTCACTGCTGCTTGGCCTAGTTTCCCCTCTGCACTGTTGAGAGAATTTATGAAACCAGTGGATGAGGGCAGACCACAAAGATTAATTAGTTTGCTTCGAAATCTTTCACGTCGTAAGAGTCTTGGAGTTATCTGAAAAGTTCTAATGTGCAGTGAAATCTTATCTGGAATGTTCCCTGTGTGAGTTATTCTGTTGACTCTGCTGAACATTAAGGAAAGTGTGGGAGTTAAGGATAAAGGTAATTTACAAGTCACTGAGCTCATATCTGTTCTCAAACAACCGTTCACACTCATGGCCAATCAAGAGTCTCCAATTAACCTCAACCAATCTGCTTGACTTTGAACTGTGGGAGGTGAGAACATGCAAATTCCACCCACAGAGGCCGGGATTCGAACCAGGAACCTAAATAATCACAGTCACATCCTTGCCATGTGGAGCGGGCAGGCCTCGGCGTGCTTTGCCACGTTGCAGCAGCGGAGCCTTTAAACTGCGAGTGCATGTTGTGTTTTGGAGCCGTTTATAATGGTCAGGGTGTTCCGACCTCAACCACAGTTTTGCTGGTGCCGCGCTGAAAAAAGGACTGTGGCCCTCTGGTCCGATGGAGGGAACAACCTCAGAGCTGAGCCACTGCAGCACGGCATTGTGTACTTTTGTCTTTTTGTCCTCGTTAGGTCCTTATAGCATAAACGCAGACGCTGTAAGTTAGAGTGGACCTTACGGGGACCAAAGCTCAGTCCTAATGATGCAAGACGTGTTCTCTGAGGTGCTGGTTAACCTCAGTCAGAAGATGTGAATTGTGGTTAGTTTAAGGTTTGATTTAGGCGTGAACTGTTCACGGTTAAAGTTAGGGAGAAGGTTTCGGTTCAGTGTGTGTGTGGAGACGTTCATGTTCACATGTATCAGCTCACACATGATTGAGCACCATCACCAGTGCCACCGGAGCCCGATCCTATAATTTGTGGTGTCTTGTCTCCAGATGTTTCACAGAGTCTGAATCTTCTCTCAGCAGGGAAGAGAGAGAGATAGAGAGAGAGAGAAAGAAGGAAATCATGTTTTACTCTGTGTGTTTAGACAGAGAGATAAAAGCCTGATTGAAGGATGAGCCAGAAATAGAAGTTTGGAGGGAAAAACACATAAAAACCGGAGGTAAAAATGTGTTTCTCATCAGTGTCCACAGATCCTTTATTCGATGGCCATAAGAAATGGCGTCCGGTCTGATCTCCCCATCGCACGCTGTTCCGTTTACATCTGTCTCTGCAATCACTCGACCTGCTCACGCGAAACATTCTTGTTTGTGGACGTCTACAGGTACAGTCTACTGATAAATAACAAGTTCAGCAGATCTAAACCCTCTTTTTTCCTTGTGCATCTAACGAGGCCAAGTTTCTGTGACACTTTAATGTGCACGGAGAGGTTCGAGTTGAGCCGCATTTACTGCTCACGAAGAAACCCGTATAAAAAGGCCGATGTGGGGGGTGAAAGAAATTGGCAGATGTAAAAGTAGAGAACATGTAAATTACACCATGAAAAGCTGTGACATCAAACAGGACAGATTCAAGAAAAACATGCATATCAGGGATTTAGGGATGAACCTGTATCTAAAGAGAAATTAAACAGGTTCTGAAAGGATCTGATCATAAACACAGTTGCTGTCATCACACACAGTGAACATTTGTGTCCCTGCTCTTGTTTATCTGTCTCTCACCTTCTCGTGCCCCACAGGCCTTAATCGCTCCTTTAAGCCAAGTGTTACGAGTGGAGGGATCAGCAGGCGACAGCCACAGTCCAGCCCCACCTCCTCTATATTCAACGCCACCTCTAAGTTGATTACTCCGGCTGTCACACACCCGCACCTTCATCGTATCCTCCTCTCCGTCAGGTTAGACGGTGAGTGACGGCCACCCCCGGACATTTGCCCTGGAACTGTTGAAAAACTGGGATTAGTTGACAGATTTACTGAAGGTAATCTGAGCCGGGGACGGTGCCCGTGCAGGAAGAGTGGCACCACATTACCTTGCTCAGGTTGTTATATCACACGTCCAGATGGCCGCGGCCTTGGCGAGTGTCTCCAGCAGCCTGTGACATTAATCCAGCCCTGGCTGCGGTTTGAGAGAGGTCACATGTTTGGTGCTTACTGGTGCTCCCTTGGACCAATGACCAAACTTGGTGGAAGGATGCAATGTGCAAGCAGACCCAGGATTTTAGTTTTTCACTTTCTTTCACTTTTTAAATCTGGATTTAGTGAATTTTTAACTGTTGGGCCTTGTTTGTTGGTTAATTAGAAGGATTACCCAAAAACAACTGAGCCAATGTCCATGAACTCTCGTGGGGGGAAGAAGAACCCTTGAAATCTTGGAGCAGATGCGATGCTGTGATATGTTCTCTCACAGCTCCTCTAGTTATCGATTATTGATCTTTTTATATATTTTTGATAAACCAAGAATGAATATTCACTATATGACTCAGACGTAGAAAGAAGCAGTGGAGTCAAGTTTTATTTGACATGTTCGTCCTCCTGAGAAGCTGCTGACTCCTCTGCAACAGAGAGAGAGAGAGAAAACATCCCCACCATCAGTCAATCCCACATTTTAAGATGCCTGACACATTAATGTGCTCCTGAACGCTCCAGCTTCAGTCTTTGGTCCAGTGTGTAACTCACATCTCTGTCCCTTTCTCCCCGTTCTCTCTTAGCTGGCCTCAAGTGAACTGAAAGAAAAGAGGAGAAACACAGAAGCCCCCTCCCCGTGGACGCCATTGGAGAACTAAGTGGATTGAAGAGGGCAGAGAGCAAGTGAGGGAGTCAGGCGAGGGCGGGAGGGGGGGGCAGAGGAGATTATCAGATAATCCAGAGCGTGGACAATCCTGAAGGAGCCTCGTTGCTCTTCCAGGCTGATGCAGACAAAACAGTTACTGGATTACGCCTCTCAGCTTTATCAGCCTTTTCAAGAAAGCGTCGTTCTCCTTTTTCCTTCGCTCTGATTGTTTTCTCTGACTGTCGGAGGTCTGGTGTCGGAACCGAGGGGACGGAGGACAAAGAAGTTTGGCGACAGAGCTGGTGTGGTCTACAGGCAGCGTGGTGCACACATGGATAAATCTCTTTAGAGCGAGACGGTGCATAGTGGTGGACCCCCCCCACCAACCCTGTCTCCTGTCCCTCCCTCCCTCTCTCTCTCTCGCTCTCTCTTCCTGAACTTTGAGGAAGAACAAGTCACCGGATGAGACACACACACGATCCTGTCAGACGCTGTTGAACACACACAGAAAGGAGCCACGTCCAGTAAGCAGCACTGTGTTGACACTCGTCTTGTGTTTGTGTTTCACTTCTATTAAAAGGTTCTTGAAGGTAAAAAGGAGAAGACAGTGGAAATGAATCAAACATTTTTCATTAATGTTTTGTTGCATCCCTGCAGCTGCACACTTATATATCACAGAGTCAACGAGTTTCCAGTCTTTAAGATTCTGTTCGTTTACCAGGTTCAGATAAATGAAGCACACTTTGTTTTCACAAGGCTTCCTGCAGAGGAGATCCTCTTAGACTGACAGCTACACATCTCTGCATGTCAAAAAAGACGTAAATCAAGTGAATGCAGCGTAAACCTCAGTCTGCTCCCTCGCTTTTCTTACGTCTCGATGTATTTTCGGTGTAAACTGTCATCTGCCACAAAACTCTCTGGCTGCCACAGGAGACGGACCTTGTAATTCATCTTGTTTGTTATTTTGACTGAAGGCCGTTGCTGTGCAGGAGACGTGAGTCGATTGTTGGACAGACACACAGATGTAGCTGTGCAGAAGAGAGACAGAGCCGAATGAGAAAGAGATGCAGACTGGGACTCTACGTCCACGCTGGCGTCTTTCAGTGTAGATCCAGGGGAAGCGTTGACTGATAAATCGTTGGCTCTGGTCGTGTGGACGATGGATTATTCACACATTCTCTGAACACTGAACAGCCACATATTTGTGTTGCATGTCCTCACTGTCCTGGCATCTTCATTTTTTCTTTCTCTCTCCCTCTGGTTTTACAGTGGACCCCTGTACTGGAGTTCAACTCTGACTGACATGCACCCACACTCCCATTTGAATTAAAGGGAAATTCCACAACTTCTCTGCGGCCATGAGTCTGGGAAAACTGCCAGGGATGAAGGGCCTTGTGTCTGGCTCGCAGGGGAAACGCCGGTTCAAGAGCGACCTCTCTGTGGACATGATCAGCCCTCCAATGGGCGACTTCCGACACACGATGCATGTTGGCCGCGGCGGGGACGTGTTTGGTGACACTTCCTTCCTTAGTAACTACGGGGGCGTCAGGGAGCCTGGAAGTCCAGATTCCACAAGCAGCTCCAAGACGACCGGTTTCTTCACACGCACCTTCAAGCACGTACGGAAAAACTCAGTGCCACGGCCGCGAGGGGGCTCCCGGGATTTATCCCCGCCGCCAGACGTCTCACCCATCATCAAGAACGCCATCTCCCTGCCCCAGCTCAACATGGACTCCCCCAATGGGTGCATGCAGAGGATGATGTTCCCCAGCTCTGTCAGCGCAACAGAGGACTCCCTCTGCACTTATGGTGAGATTTCACTTCCAGCATTTCTGTAAAGCATCTGAGCGGCAACATCGTCTTCATTAAAAGTAAGAGATTGTGGGTTTTATAAGATCTTTATCTGACAAACCAGTGAGTTTACAAGTTAAAAGGAAACCTGAGAAAAATGAGCTCAATTCAATCAGGAAATTGGCCGATGTCCAAGTCTGTATTTTGAATCACTCCTCAACAAACAGCTCGAAGCATTTCAAAGGATTCATTCCAGCGTTCATTGGGATTCTGTCCCGAAAGGTCATCGTGTGTTCGATCAGAGCAACAAGGCTTCGTGATCGTTCTCGAGTATTTTAGAATATGGACACGTTTTCATTTGATTACACACAAAGTCAATCTTTCATTATTGTGTAAAGCCTTTTAATAATCAGTCCTGACTCATGATTTCGAAAAAGATCTCATATGTTTAATAATTTAGAACCATATTTAGAGACTGACCAGATATAATTTCTTTATCATAGCTGAAGAAACCACATTTAACTAAATTTTCTATCAAGATGAATTATTCTCTGAGAATCTGTGAAATCTTCAAAAATGTTCCTCCAAGACACAAACATGACCTCCACTGGTTTTCGGATCAGGACGTTTAACATTAAATCAAATGTTTTGTTTCTGATGTGACATGTGGAGATTTTTGAGGAGGTGTTCTGCAGACTACAGCGAGTACTCTTTCTCTTTTTGTTCATCTTTTGGTTCCATTGGCCTCCTTATGGTCCATTGGTACAGAAACAATGTGTTAGTCTCCATCAGGAAAACAAAGACGTCCTGGTGCAATGATACATCGTCCCTGTTCTTACTGTTCACTCTCCTGCAGACAAACAACATTAAGAGCTGTGCTGAAAAGAGTCGACTATAAACGTCCAGTGACACATAAATAGAGCGGGTGATCTTTCCCACATTCCTCCAGGACGACCAGCAAACACACGGCTTCTTCTGAGTCATCTGGAATCACCTAGGCAACACCTGTACACAATTAGGTCGACACACACAAACACACACAGCTGGTTTGAGATAGAGAAAGATACTTAGTGGGCATTTCCTGTCGTCTCTCTGTGCACGTGCAGCCGCCTGGATGCACAGCATAAATGCACCATTCGTTTTAATCTGTGGATCAATCAGAGTTATGAAGCCGCCGTGTGCTGGAAATCCCCCCTAACCCGTCTCCGGAGTCTTTACCTAACTCATGAGGAATTTGCATCAGTGAAGTGAGGCAGGATGTTGGATGCCAGCGGGTTTCGCCGTTTGCCACATGTGTCATTATGTCATTCCCGCCCACGTTTTCACAGACTGCTCATCGCGGTGCAGATTTCAGTCTTGGAATGTCGGCCACAAATGAGTGAATTCCAAAACTAGGTCAACTGTGGGTATATATGTGATATTAGTTTTTTTAATTTCATCAAATGTTTAGTATTGAGATTGCAGTATCACAAAGAAAATAAGTAAGTAATACAGTACTTTAATACTTCAAGTACAGATATTTACTTCCACTAAGCATGTTGAGTTTTTGTTTTTAATTTTGCAATAAAGGGACGAATGTGGAGGTTGTGTCATGCCCAAGAGAAAAACACCAAAAAGTAGAAGGGAGAGCGGAGCACAAACCTCCAAGGCCCAACAGTCAATTCAATCAAGCTGCACCAATTATCACTCACTCACCTCTAGATACAAGTTCCCTCAACATGTCGGATTCTTTGCTTCTAAATCGATGAATTCTTCTCTGAGGAAAGGATGAAACTGTCTTGGCTCGTGTTCCTCAGGTGGTTTCTGTCTGATTCTGCTGACAAACAACAAACAAACAAACATCAGCTGATTGGCAGAGGTAATGATTACTTCAGGGTTCTCACGTACTGCCATCTTCTGGTGGAGCAGGTGAATTGCTGGCCTTACAAGCCTCCTCATCAGCTCTGTATCATTTTCTCTTCATCAGTTTCTTTCTGCGTCGGAACTTTGTAGAATTTTGATGATGATCAAGTGACATAAACCAAGGAATTAGATTTGACAGTGTCTTCTGTCCTGCAGCTCCATCAACACCAGCAACAATCAGACACTGTGGTCACTGGAGTCGTCCAATGTTAATTCTGTTTTCACTCAGATTTTTACTTTAAATCCAACATGTCCAGTAAACATCCTTGTACCCACGTCGGTGTCACTCTTGTTTTAAATCACATTGATGTGTTTGAGATGTTGTCTCCATGTTTTATTATTAGTTCGGTTGACTTTAGTGATGTAAGTGTGTTTGTTTGATTCCAGGTCTTCAGTCTGGATTCGTCACTCTGCCCCGCCTCCCTCGCTTTGACAGACAGTTTCAGGACGGAGACGTGCAGAGAGGGTCTCTAACAGACGGCGGCGGCGGCAGCACCATGACTCGCTCGGACTCCCTGGCCTCGTTCACCGTAGACCTCGGACCTTCTCTCATGACTGAGGTGCTCAGCTTGATTGACAACCCCCGCTGCCTCCAGATGTCCAACCACAGCCAGGCAGCAGATGAGGAAGATGAGGAAGCAGAAGAGGAAGATGAGGACTCTCTAACAGAGACGCCTGTGCAGAGCCCTGAGATGACTTCACCCAACCCGTCCATGAGCAGCGGGTCGTTCAGCAGGACGATGTACAGCAGAGGACGGTCATGCAGCTCTAACAGGGACGAGCCAGAGGAGGACAGGAGGTCTCTGGGGACGCCAGACAGGTCCACTGGGTCTCCACAGAGAGTGGAGTCTCTCATGGAGGCAGAAAAGTTCCAGAGGGCAGCGGACGTGCTCTCTCGTCATTACGGCGGAGGGTCCTTCTCGAAGGGGACGAGGATGAGCAGCAGCACCCCCTCACCTGCTCTCTCCTGCAGCCGCAAAACACCGTACAGCTTCCCTGAGGAAGAGGAGGAGATAAAAGTGTAGATGTTGAAATTCAAACTAAACGTTCATCCAACAGAATCGTGGAAAACATTGAGGGATCTGAGGGTTCTTGTAAAGTCAGACAGGTTTGTATGATGTTCTGTTCTTCCTCTGCAGAAGCATCCCTCCTCCTCCTCCTCCTCTTCCTCTTCCTCCTCTTCTCACACGCACCGTCGATCAGCTTCCAGATCCTGGTCTGTGTTCAGTTTCTGCAGGAGGAAGGTTTTCATCATGGACCTGGATCCTGGACGTTCTCCGCTCTCTGCTCAACACACCAGTTGGGAAATGATCCAGATTATTAATAGCAGAAACTTTGTTACATGGTTTGAGTCATAGAATGAATGAATCTATGAGGACGCTCTGAAGAACAGTGGGTTTTGAAAGACTACTTGTTTGTGCTCAGCTGATCAACACCTAACACCACATGAAACACGATTTACACGAACAAAGATCACAGCATTTTGACTCTTTTTTCATATTAATGTTGTAAACGTCTGCGTACGTTGTAAATAAATTCACTGTCATAGGAAATAAAAGGTTTTTTTTACAGTTGCAGCTGTTATATACTTTTTGTTCATCAAACATTTAGAATTATAATTGTTTTACTTGAACACTGTTGTCTCACATTTCATGATAATCCAACATATGAAGCTGTTTTTAATATTTTATAATCCATCACAAAATAACAAACACAATATTCCAGTGGCTTCTTTTGTTTTCACTTTATTTGAAGTATTTGAAAGCAGCATCATTTTAGGTTGTGCCGTATGTAATCGTATGTAAGCGACACCATTTCAAATAAACAGTGGTGACGGAAGAACCCAAACTTAAGAACACTTTTGTATTTAATTCATATACAGTGACGTAGAAAACTGAGAAAACAAAAACTTTCTTTGTAGTTAATTAAAAGTCTTTAATCATTCATTTATTGTTTTCGACCAAACTGAGGGACACAGCATGCAGGAGCTGCAGCAGCTGGGTCTATTGGCTGAGCTTTAAGCACGTCAGTTTGATGTCTCCAGTGACTCTGATGAAGTTGAAGACGCCCATGCCAACACGGTTAGGGAACTGGACTTCATTTCCGTCAGCGAGTTCCACCTCAAACATGTCTCCGGCCAACTTCAACACGATCTGAGATAGAGAAGATGTTTCATATTTTAGCTCTGAGGCAGATGTTTCAAAACCAAGTGAGACTCAAACTCAAACACAGCTTGAGGTGAGAGATGAAACCCAGTCAACAGATCCTCATCAAACATTTCATAGAACTTTCCATACTGATCTTTTCTTTTCCCTCACCTTAATTTCTGCACCTCTCTGCCAGGGGTTGTGTAGATCCCGTTGCTCGTCGCCCCAACAGCCGTCAGACTTGGAGTTGCACACAAGCACAGATCCATCGCTGTCGTCGTGGAACCGAGGGTTGAAGTGCAGCGCCAGGTTCTCTTCATCGCTGCCGAGGTCGATCTGGAATCTGAGTTCAGACAAGAAATGTAGGTAAATCCAGATGTTTGCAGAGATTGGAACACACATGTATTCACAGGGATTTTAAAGATTGTTATACAGGCGTTGGGTTAGGTTACCTGTCAGCATCATGCAGAATTATTCCTTTTATTTTCAGCTGATCTCCAGTTTGCAGATTCACATTCTTCAGTTCAAGTTGCTGGTGTTCAGAGTTTAAAACAAGTTATTTAGAAAATGAGACGTCAAACATTGATATCTGCCAACACATCACGAACTACAGGCCTCAGTGCAGTGAGATAAAAACTTACCAAGCTCATGTTGGGTCCTGGTGTGTGTGAAGAGTCCTGGAGCTTCAGTGGAAGATGAAGGAGGTTGGTTCAGTCTTGAGGCTCCGAGGACAAGAAAAAGGAAAATGTGTGATTATAAAGTTTCTCCTCTTATATAATGTAAAGGCTCAAAGTGACTCAGTCATCATCATCACAATCTCGTCTTACGAACAAGATCAACTGTCTCTTTAATCAATCTTCAAACGATGAGATTTAGATCAGGTGGTGAGGAGGGTCAGGACACTGTTGATTACATCAGAGGGACACAAACACCCAACAGACGTGTCCGCTCAGTCTGTGGTCACCGCTAAGTTTAATTTCATTACCCCTGAAACTCAAACACTTTTCACCCGCCGATCCGTCGGCATAGAGGTGAGGAGATAATGAGTGACTTTTTATTTAAGCGTGAACTTTCCCTTTAAGATAAAGAACAGACATGGAAACACTGGAGTATTTATTTTTACCCTGTAACCAATACAACGGAATAGAATGTAGTGACACTCCTCTCCAGACGAGGGCGGTAGTGCTTCAAAAAACAACAACACATTAAACACAACAGAAGAAGAACAACAACGCAAAACAACTTCCGCTGCGCTGCCGGAAGTGACAAAATAAAGTAAACAGAGCGGCTGTCAATGGCCTCGGACTTTCACACAGTTCAAGAATAAAGGGACAGAAATAAATCTTTTTTAACTTTTTATTCATATTAACAGACGTTTTTATGAGAAACTGGTGTGAACACTAACGAAGGTAAATCGTGTGATGACGTTTCTAAACAAGTGGAACCTGCTAATAGCCCTAGCAGCTAGCAGCGAATTAGCCAGCGTTAGCAAGCTCTTCTCCTGTCGATCGCTCCCGTTGAGTGGATTTGTATAAATATCACAGTTTGTATCAGCGATGTCAGCGCAGTCACTTTACTTTACGCTGATTCAGACTCATTTTACAGGTTGACCACGGGTAGTTAGCACAGGCTGCTAGCTACCAGCTGTTAGTTCACCTGCTGCAGCAGCTGGCGTCTCCTCCTCCTGCTCCTCCTGTGTCTGACTCCTGATGAAGCACAATGACCTGCTTCTTTTTTTCCAGCACTTTCCCTCAGGATGATCGGACTCGACTCTCACTTGAAATCCCTGTTTATGTCAGCGGTTGCTCGTCTCATCGGTCACACTGTGTTTGGTGTTTTCACCCACAGGGACAGGAGTGACTCTGCCCTGCGATGTTCACAGACATGGACTATGAATTGGAAGAGGACAAGCTGTGAGTGTTTACTTTTTAATGATCTCAGCCGTTCAAGCAAGTCACTGTTTTAAAAGCTAATTGAATCCTTGAATCATCTCTTCACACATGGTGTTATTATTTTGTTTGCAGTATATTTCTTTATTTATTTGCTATTTTTTTATTCCCATTATTGTTTTCATTATATATAATAGTTACGGTCAGTGTGATGTAACTGCTGGTTGTTTCGATAAAGAATAATTAAGAGTTGTATATTATAAGTCTTTGCTTATTAGAATTGTCCAAGAACAGTGTCACATAAATGCTGCAGATCTCAGTGTGTAATCTTTTCTCCTGAACAGTGGGATACCAACAGTACCTGGCACTGTGTGTCTGAAGAAAGATGCTAACAACCTGATTGGCATCAGCATTGGTGGTGGGGCACAGTACTGTCCTTGCCTCTACATTGTCCAGGTAGGTACAGAGCACGTTCAAAAACCAGCATGTTTTTAAATCTGACAGAATATTTCTGTAATGTTTCAAGTTTTATAATATTTGATTATGTCAGATACTCTTCGTTATTGGTACCTTTTTATATGTGGTTTCTGTCGTCTCTCACAGGTCTTTGATAACACTCCAGCAGCTCTGGAGGGGACGCTGGCAGCAGGCGATGAAATCACAGGTGTGAACGGGAAACCCGTTAAGGGAAAGACTAAAGTGGAGGTGGCCAAGATGATTCAAGTTGTCCAGGTACTCAAGCTCTGGGGATTACAGTTCATAGTTATCGATAGTCCTGAACACCATTAGTATACAGTCAGATGGATTATTATTTATTTCTTCTGCAATTCTGTGGATCCAGTCTAGACCTTGATCAGCTCTATAAATACCTTTCAGTAATTGATAGTATGTGAAGGTATGTGAACAATACGTAAATAAATATAGGCTCTACAGTAGAAATATGTCTTTGGGTCAGTTTAACCAATTAAACTAGAAACTAGAAACATTCAAATCAATAAAAAATTACTCACATTTTTTCGTATCCAACTCTGGTCGTAGATTTATCAATAGTCAAACACTTTACTAAATTCGAGTGCACACCCGCCACTGGACTGTGGAGAGAAGGGACTGAACTGTCTTGCTAAGCGATGCAGAAGAGCTCATGATAATAGCCGGCAGCATTCAGCATGGCGTCACCAGCACAGACCGCCTGTGTTGTTTTAGCAGCCATTGTTCACACCGTCAAAAATTCCCTGACTTCCTGCACGACGGATTAAAGAGAGAGTTCAGTGTGGGAATTAAAGGATTAGATTGTGTTGCTGTTGCCCCGTCATTCCAAATACTGCATGTGAATTTCACCCACGGTGTCATGGCGCTGGAAAAGCACAGTATTCATTTCAATCATTTATTATATTTATGAAATTAAATACGTGTCTGATTTATTTGTTGTTGTTTATGTAACTGTGTGTCAGGGAGAAGCAACGATTCACTACAACAAACTGCAGGCAGATCCAAAACAGGGGAAGTCTCTGGATATAGGTATCTCCTCCAAAACACACATACTCACTTTTAGTCCCTAACATTACTTTCTGTGTTTTGTAGTTTCATGTATTGTATTGCAGTGCTTTGGATAAACATACATATAACACATACATTGTGTGTTTCAGTGCTGAAAAAGGTCAAACATCGGCTGGTAGAGAATATGAGCTCAGGCACAGCAGACGCTCTGGGACTCAGCAGAGCGATTCTCTGCAACGGTGAGATTATTATCACGATCATTAAGAGTGTTTTCACATAGATTGAGATAAATTACAATAATGCTTATGTAAATGAATGTTACCTTTGCAGATGGACTGGTTAAAAGACTGGAAGAGCTGGAGAAAACAGCAGAGCTCTACAAAGGTGAAGAATAATGTGATAACTCCCACTCTGACATCAGTTATTCCAGAATCATCGTTGTTGACGTTTTTCCTGTGTTGGACTGCAGGGCTGATGGAACACACAAAGAGGCTGCTCAGAGCTTTTTTTGAGCTTTCTCAGACTCACAGAGGTGAGTTACACTGATCACAATCAGAAAAGACAGATCTTTCTTGTAGATATTATCTCAGTACTAGTGTCTCATATATCAGATTTGTATTTGATTACATGTCTTTTCAGCTTTCGGTGACGTTTTCTCTGTCATCGGCGTTCGAGAGCCTCAGGCTGCAGCCAGCGAGGCGTTTGTGAAGTTTGCAGATGCTCATCGCAACATTGAGAAATATGGAATTCAGCTGCTAAAGACCATCAAACCCGTGAGTTCAGTTTAGAGGTTGGATCTGAAGCATTTTACTGAAAACTACCAGGTGTCTCAAAGAGGAAAATTATTTTAGAATTTAATGTTCACATTTTTTAATCCAGTTATATTTGATCAAACATTATTAACAATTCAAGCACAAAAATAATATAAAATATTACAAGTGTGTTACTTTAAGAGTTAATCCAACACTTCCTCATGTCTCGTTGAACAGATGCTCCATGACCTGAACACGTACCTTCACAAGGCCATACCTGACACAAAGCTCACCATCCGCAAGTACCTGGATGTGAAGTTTGAGTATCTGGTAAAGCCACAGCTCTGTTCTTCTGGTTCAGTGTACGACTCAGCAAATCATTCAATTATTAAACAGGGCTCCTGTCACTCAACTGAATAATTCAACTCATTTCTTGTCTCTTTCAGTCATACTGTCTGAAGGTGAAGGAAATGGACGATGAGGAATACAGCAGTATTGTGAGTATAAAATATTCAGTCATATTTAGATGTGACTGTACAGATTTGAGGCTCGGGACCAAACCCCTGCATCGGCTCATTTTCTGCAGGCTGTTACACACGGGAAGTTATCAATGAACTGTTAAAGCCACAAAACCCGGACTGAGCGTATGATCTGTGTCATTTAGGTTTTTTTATGTTCTCAAATGTGATGTGAATAATGTGCTTGTTTCTACAGGCCATGGGAGAGCCCATGTATCGTGTGAGTACCGGTAACTACGAGTACCGCCTGGTGCTGCGGTGTCGGCAGGAGGCCCGGGCCCGCTTCGCCAAAATGAGGAAGGACGTTCTGGAGAAGATAGAGCTGCTGGATCAGAAACATGGTCTGTTATCATGTCAGGATGTATCACCATAGTATGAGAAAGACATAATATCATACAAACCTATTTTTGCCAGGATAATCACAGTATGACGTTTTTACATTGGCACAAATACACCATTAAAATGTATGGTTAGTAAATTACAGCTGATACAGTCTCTTTTAACACCGATCACCTTTTCTTTCCTTCACTCCTCCTGCCTCCACAGTCCAGGACATAGTGTTCCAGCTGCAGCGCTTCGTCTCCGGCATGTCGCATTACTACGACGAGTGCTACGCTGTTCTGAAGGAGGCGGACGTGTTCCCCATCGAAGTGGACCTGTCCCGCACCATGATCAACTACAGCACCCAGTCGCTGTCCTACACGGAAGACGAAGAGGAGGACGAGGACGGAAGAGGAAGAGAGGAAGGAGGAGGCAGCGCAGGCGGTCAAACGGAGAACGGCGCAGAGAAACTGGTCGATGACGAATGAGTGTGTTTTTGTGAGTGTGCGTGTTCTTGTGGAGATGAAGTAACATTTTACAGTCACCCAGCAGTGATCTTTGCAGTGCAATATGGCAGCAAGAATGGTTAGAAGTGTTTTGGAAAGGTGAATACTACTGAAAATAGCTGTTATCATGTGGCAGGCGTGTCTGTTGGTGTTATCATAACGAAATTTAATTCTCAACTTTCTCCTTTGCTTTTTAACTGTCTTTCACAAAACAAGGTCAAACAGAAGGAAACTTCATCTGAAGCTGTGGACGGGTTTTCATGCTGCAGAGTAGGAACCGTATGAGTTGTGCCTTCGTAGCTCTTAGTTTAATGAAGTTTAATGGTTCTGGGCTGTTATACTTTAACATTTTGATTTATTTTTTACAGCAACAAAGTTAGTGGGATTTATTTAGCTACAAAGTAAATTATTATTTTGCGGTAAATAGCGTCACAAGAAAGAAATTATTTTCTCCTCATCATAACAAAAACTGGCAAATGTTCGTGGCTGTCGCAGACATGACGTCGTTGTGGATTAGAGGATACAAACACTACATGTAAATAACCATAACACAAAGGCTTTAAAATCACTAATGTTGTATTTTCTCTTTTGTCATTCCAACTTTATTTATTCAATTTTTCCAAATATACTTCAAAGTTCTAAAGGGAAATATGGATTCTATATCACAGTTAATATAATTATTCAATCGTGTCTTTTATTTTCATCATCTTCTGAGGATTGAGATGATTTTGTGCATTTCATGATTCACTGTGTAGTTAGAGGCGATCACTTGGGGGCAGCATCACATCAGACCACCCTGATCTGCAGTCAGCAAGTAGTGCACTTACATTCAGTGAAGGTTTCAAGAGGATTGTGTTTCATGTATGGTTTTGTTTTTCTGCATAACTGGAAAGAAATGCATCAAAGGGACCTAGTGTGTGTTGTTGTCTTCTGTTGCACAGGTCGGCTCATAAACAGATAAAGCTGATTTGTTTTGTACCACAAATAAATTAACAATAACTTAAATGCTTGTTGTCTATTTGATAATGATGTAATTGTCCTTTATTTCCAACTATCTGAACATTTCTATCTTGGTTATGTGTCATTGACTGAGGAAAATGTTTTATAAAATAACACGCACATACACAGGTCTGTGCTGTTATCCTTATTAGGACTCAGTGTAGTGTCTCTAACTCTGCGTTGTGTTGTGAGCGAGGTAACGACACACTCCAAGGGAAGTATCCTCGAACGATTTATTACAACCGCAGCAGCAGCATCTGTGATGTGAAGTCTGTTTGTGAACACTGTGCACTCAGCACCTTCTCAAGGAAAGAGAATAAAGAGTAAATCAAATAATTGAAATTAATAAAATGAAATAATTAAAGAAATACCATTTACATAAATGAACTAATCTCACACACTATGTTGGCCAGTAGAAAAACAACACACGTTTAAACCCACATACCTGTAACGTGCACAGCAGCTCCACAACACACACATGTGCAGACACGCCTCTTCTCCAGGTTTACACATGAGCAGTAATAAATGACGACACAAAAAAAACCCCATTACACGTCACCAGTATCATAACGTCACTTGCACAACAAACTCACAGAAGAAGTGAGAGTAAAGAAAACGTGCACCTGCTCAACAAGAGTCCGAGGGAAAGAGGAAGTGACTTCACGGAAGCACAGGAAATACAGTTTTCTAAATCAGACGCCGGCGCACTGCTTCCGGTAACACTGCCTATTATTTTACCCCTTAAGAAGACGAATACACTTTGTCCAATACTCAACCTACTTATCAACACAACTACCAGAGAACACATCAACACAAACTCAACGACAGCGAAGAAACAAAACAACCACAACAACAGAAGTGGCGATCCGCACTTTTCAAAATAAAACGAATGTGTTACTTTAAATTAATACTATACCACTTTTCGTTCTATTGAGCCCCAGTGGCCTAATGGATAAGGCACTGGCCTCCTAAGCCAGGGATTGTGGGTTCGAGTCCCATCTGGGGTGAAGCGTTTTTTATCTTTCTGATAAATCTGCTGTGATCTTTTAGGGAAGTGACCATATAACCACGGCGTCACTGCCCCACGTGACCATACACAACCACAGGTAACCTTATACGACCACAAATAACCACCGTGTCCCTGCAGCCAATCAGGACCCGCTCCTCCTCCTCTTCCTCCTCCTCCTCCGCTTCCTCAGAAATCAACTCCTCCTCGGGACGAGACGACTCGTCTCACTCCTGCAGCACGGTGTCTCCTGTCCTCGCTTTTACCTCTCAGCTGCCGCCTCCACCGCGGCGGCCATGCCTCCAGTCGGCAGTGCGTGTGTTCTCCTCCTGCTCACAGCGAGCCTCTGCTCCGCAGACAGTAAGTAGGTCGAGTCCCGGTGAAGTGGTTGTTCTGTCAGGACTCTCTGTGGTCACACTGCTGCTGCTTCCAGCCGCGGTGTCAACGCAGAGTCCACAGGTGCAGAAGACGAGGAGAGAAGAAATCCAGATGTGCAGGTTAATAACATATAGGTCATATTATTAACCTGCGCATCTGGATTCCTTCTTCACCCCTCTGTCTGTCTCGTGACCCTCATGTGTAAGTTGATTTAAGTCTTTGTTAAAGTTAAAATGAAACTCTCAAACATTTCTTTTCTCTCAGGCTGTTGGTAGTTTAGTAGAGTGTAAAGTAAATACTTTAGTGAGAATATTGTATTTAATGTATGAGCTGTATGAGTGTTTGGTTATTTTATTTATGTACTTTCTATCTCATTTAACATTTAAAGTTTTTCTGTAAAGCTCATTGCCTCTGTATGTTCAAATGAAATGATTGGGCGATAGATCAATCTTTGTGAATTCCTCTCAGAGATGACAGCAGCCACCGTGTACTGGGATCCGCTCCAAAAGAACGTCCTGCTGAAGGAAGGCGTGCTGGAGAAGGAGGGGGATGCGTACGGGTACCTGAACAACACCTTGTCCAGCACAGGCTGGAGCGTCCTAGAGATCCGCGCCGGCTACGGAAAAACTCCCGAGACCGACGAGGTCACCTTCTTTCTGGCCGGATACCTCGAAGGCTTCCTCACCGCCCAGTGAGAACTGTGCTGTCGTGGTCATTTCACAACAACAATACAGCACAATATACATTTAACTAATATTCATATCCTCTCCCTCCCCAGGCAGATGATGGACCACTACACCAACATGTACCCGCAGCTGATTGACGACCCAAGGATCCTCGGCCTGGTTCAGAGTTTCATGGCGTTAGTCTGTTTCCCTTTTTCCTTTTAAAAACTGCAAAATGCAGATGTTTTAGTTCGGAGCTCAGTGTTTTTCAAGGTTTTACAGTCAAATGTGACGAATAAAGCAGAGAAGAGAAAGTGTCGATGTTGTGCTCGTAGGAAGCAGGATTCATGGGTCAGAGAGCAAGTGAAGTCCAACAAGAGCTCCGATCCTCTGTGGAGACACGCAGGCTTCATCGTGGCCCAGATGGACGGACTACAAGCCGGAGCAAGGGACTGGGCCAAGAAACAAGGGCTAAAGGTGTGGAGGCCCTGAAACTTAAAATTATTTTACAAGAAGATTCAGTTGATCATAGACTTATTTCCGTGGCTGTGTCTCTCGCTCTGAAGGCGTCAGCACTGTTCGTCTTCATGCTCAGACTAACAGCTGTTTATCTGGTGTCCCTCTCCCAGCCGCTGTCCCTGTTTGCCATCCAGTTCCTGAATTCAGTGGGAGACCTGCTGGATCTGATCCCGGCCTTGGTCCCCAGCCTCCGAAACAGAGACTTCAAACTGCCGGGGATGGGACACTGCTCTGCGCTCATCAAGGTCAGAGGTCAAAACATGTTGTGGTCAGGCTGAAAGGCCTGTTACACACCTCACATAACAAATACACACAACATGTGTGCAGCTCTACAAAATATTAAGAAGAGCAGTGTCATCCACTCCAGGATCCTGATGCCTCGTGTTCCCACAGATGCGGAACAGCAAATAGTTTTATTTTCTACAGAAATGAAGCAATCAAGAACAGTTTCAACCAATTTACAAGCTAAATAAAAAAAGATAAACAATAGTAGAATAAAAGAAGTAAAGAGATTAAAAGAGGTAAGAGACATAAAAATTATAAATCTGAAGAAAAAATGAAGTTGAAGGAGTAAATGAATACAAGTAAAATAAAATACCAAGATGATGTGACACTAGATTTGTAAAGAATGTTAAAGTTTCCAATCTGGATTTACTTTGTTTTTCCAATTCCTTGTGCAACATTCACATTGTTTGAATTACATGTAATTATGGAGCCGCACCAACACATTAACATCATTAATCCCCGAAGCGTCTTGAAAACCACATCACATGTTTGCTTCCCTGTTGAGCCACAGTTACAGTCTGTATCTGTTTCCAAGCTGCGACTGCAGCAACGTGACACTCGAATGAAATCCAGTATGGTTTTTTATTTAAGGTGCTTTTGTTTCATTTCATTCACGTGAGGAGGCTTTTTCACAGCCTGGATTTCTTTCTCCCCTCTTCACTAACGGAGTATTGTGCTGTGTCAGATATTTTCACTTTCCTCTAATCGAAGTCACACTCACACAAATTCCAATAAATTCCCAAGACACAAGATCTCTATTCAAACCAGAATCTAACTTCCACCTTTCGTCCTGTCCCCCTCAGATGCTTCCCGGCTTTGAGAACCTCCTGTTCGCCCACTCCAGCTGGTACACGTACGTTGCCACGATGCGGATCTACAAACACTGGGACTTCCACATCGCCGAGCCCAACACGGCCACTGGGAAACTGTCGTTCAGCAGCTACCCTGGTGTGTAGCTTCTTCAAAGACACTAAAGACAGGAGATATTTAACTTCATCTCTGGATAGTGGGAGGAAGTGGAGACGCGTCATCCATCTTTATATTCAGTCTTTGTTTTTTCCTCCCGCAGGTTTCCTGGTGTCTCTGGATGACTTCTATCTCCTGGGCAGTGGTCTGATGATGACCCAAACCACCAACAATGTCTTCAACTCCTCCCTGTTCGATCTGGTCTCCCCCCACAGTCTGCTGGCATGGCAGAGGGTCCGGCTGGCTAACAGTCTGGCTCACACCGGAGAGGAGTGGGCCCAAACCTTCTCCAAGCACAACTCTGGTGAGTGGAGGCTCTGATACAAACTGTGAGATGAATGTCGACACTGAACATATCCGTGAAACACTAATCAAACAAGTTAGATTTGAATTTTAGATCTTTGGATTTGGAAGATTGAATTGATTTCTACCAACACAGCAGCGATTTGGTTTGTTTTAGGCCAGAAGGTAAATCAACTTGCAGAGACTCAAAACTTAAAGAACGAGATCTCACCCGTCTCAAGGTTCAAGCTAGTTTTTTAAGTCTTATTTAAGGATAATTCATCATCATAAGCATCATGTCGAGTTTGTGACACGCTCAATATTAATAAAACCCAGTGGGGGGCAGAAGCAGAGTAAACTGAGAAACCATCATCACCACCCTCAACTCTTCCAGGTACCTACAACAACCAGTACATGGTGTTGGACAGGAGCAAAGTGAAGCTGGGCCACAGCGTCGATGACGGTGCTCTGACGGTGGTGGAGCAGATCCCTGGTCTGGTGGAGTTCTCCGACCAGACACAGGCTCTGCGCAGAGGTAACGACCGCTCTTGTTTTCCCGCCTCCTAGGGTATTTGTTTCATTTGTTGAGTTTATCTTTTTATCGCCGCCCTCTTGCCTCAGGTCACTGGCCGTCCTACAACATACCTTTCCACCGGAAGATCTACCTGCTGAGCGGTTACGTTGAAATGTCGAAGAAGTACGGAGAGGACTTCTCCTACGATCTCTGTCCCAGGGCCAAGATCTTCCGCCGGGACCAGGGCGACGTCAAGGACCTGGACTCCTTGAAGCACATCATGAGGTTCAACGGTGAGTGTGAATTTAGAAAAATAACCATTGAACAGTTTGATAAAAGCATTGATTCAAAGCATCTTGAATTAGAGATCAAGCTCATCCTACATTTTGTGTCTGCTTGCTTGATTTCAGACTACAAGAAGGATCCATACTCCAAAGATGACCCCTGCAAGTCCATCTGCTGCCGAAACGACTTAAGGTCCGAGGAGCCTTCACCGGGAGGTTGCTACGACACAAAGGTACGATCCTGTCGCACAGTCACCGTCCTGCTTTCAGAGGCCTCTGAGGTTGTGTGGCATCAGATGCTTTTTGGCTCAGATCAGATTTCTTGTCCTCCGTCCAGGTGACAGATTTCCAAATGGCTGGGGTCTTCTGTGCGGAGGCGGTGAACGGGCCGACCACACAGGACGGACTCCCGCCGTTCATTTGGGATAAATTTAGCAACATCAGCCACCAAGGTCTGCCGCAGTTCTACAACTTCACCTTCGTCAGGATGCAGCCTCTGCTCTTCGCACCGTGAGGAGTGTGTGTTTGTGTGTGTGTGTACACAATCTTCTTTCTTTTGTGATTATTTTATTTGTTTGCACAAGATTTTATTTTATCTGCTGCTGCTTAAACATCAGATCGACGTCCCACCAGCATGTTTTCATTGTAATAAATACATTTATTGTCCCTCCACCTGATAAAATGCTGAACTTTGCCTTCGATCTGTTAAAGTGCCATTTTAAATCAGTGGGTTTACACACTTTTCTCAGGTTGTGATGAATGATTGGAAATACAGTATAAATCAGGGTTGTTTTCATTCCTGCAGCCATTTGTGCCTTGACCACTGAGTCACTTTATGACGTTATGAAATCCATCAATGCATCTGAGCTGTGTCTTGTCTTTTTGCTCCTTTAATTCTTTTGAAATGCTCAAAATCTTCCACTTAACAATATCGAGTTGATGAAGACAATCAGTGCAATGTCAAACTCAGGAAATAATCTTTTCTGGTGATGTGATTTACGAGCATCTCATTTTGTACTTTGTCCAGAATGAAAATATTTCAGTTTTGTATTTTTGTATGATCCTACGTGTAATGCTGCACATTTTGTTCATGCTATGATTTCATGTGTAAAACTGTTTATTAAAGTTTTACTGTTGCAACTGAACTGTCCCGTCTTTAATCTTTTAATCTCTGATTGAATCACTCGACCAATTCCCCCTCTCGTTGTTGATCATGTGACGCAATGTATTTTAAATATGTAGTAGAAAATACAGATTATTGCTGATATTTGTAGTGGTTAAAGTAAAAAGTGAAAATAAATCCACTGATACATGAAATGTGCAGTAACGAGGTAAATGAGCTGAAAGTCGGGACCTTGTTGTTCTTAAAACGGACACAGTGAGTTCTCTGTGCCCCCAGAGACAGATGATGATTCACTCCCTGCTCTGAAATAGAGGAACTGAAACATCTGTCAGCGCTTCGTTTTTTAAATCCTCTGTGTGTCAATGTTTTTTCTTGTCTGAGTCACACGCTCAGAGGGAAGTAACGCTGCAGCAGCGCCTCCTCACCTGGCTCACCCTGTTTCAGCCATGGTCAAGAAGATCTGCTTCCCTGGACAGAAGTGGGACAACCTCATCTACAAATGCCTCTCCAACAAGACGGAAACCGGGGCAGAGACTGAACCATCAACAAGTGAGACACACCTCTCTGACTGTTCTTCTAAGAGGTTTTTACCTTTCCCCTGAACAGAGCAGCTGAACCAAAGTCTGGTTTAGTCTGAGCAAGTCTTTGTATTTCTTAGTACCTTTATGGTTTGACTTGAAGCTCCTTCAGTCCACGTGTTGAGATGCACATGTTCCTCCTAACTGTCACAGCTGTGTGGTTTTCTTCTCCTGTTCGGTGCAAACAATTTGTTTGTCTGAGAACAGTTCTTGTGTTTCCCCTCAGTGCCGCCTATGCAGTCTGTTGTGAACCAGGTGAGAGACCCAGCCCTGGCTCCCCCGACCGACTCAGTGACGGTGCTGAGTCCGGCGCTCTGGATCTCCGTGATGCTGGTCGCAGTGGGATCCATCTTGGTTCTGGTTCTGTGGTTCATCATATACAAACGACAAACCAGACCCAGCAGCACTCCAGGTAAACACAACTGGCCCTCATTAGTCATATACAATTAATATATAAAAATTCCAGTCCTTGCCAAAATGTAAGGGAAGAGTTAGGGAAATCGGTCGAGTAGCTTTTGTGTAATCCTTCTAAATAACAAACCAAAATGCAGATGAAAACATAATTTCCTTGGTGGAGGTAATGATGGATCTTTAAACACCTAAACTGCTGGAACTCTACTGATATAATGTGACAGGTAGAGGAGGGCATCAATTCAATTCTCCATTTCCTCAGTGAAATGCTTTATAGTCAGACAGCTTCGTTCATCAGTGGTGACTGTTCTGCAGGAAGTGGGGTTACGGGTAGGCAGGTGATGAAGTGTGACGTTCATCGCTGCAGAAACCCCACTGTTTCTGTTTCGTGCTCTCACTCATCCCCGGGGTCTGCCCCTCTGCTCTCTCATCAGCTCTTCTGGTGTGAACGCAAATCCGTTGGTTACGCAGGAAGAACAACGTCCCCACGTGACCCAGAAAACACATAAACTGACAAAAAGACATGCAGGGTTGATTGCACTCAGTCCTATAACATCTTTATGTTAGTGAGGCCTGGTGAACAGAGAGAAATCATCTCGTATGAAAGCAGCTGTGTTTGAACATGCTGATTAAAACTACTGAATCTAAACTGACCCTGACAGTCGACTCGCAGCAGCTCATTGTGCTGATGAAAGTCAAGATGAGGCTGAAAACTTTGAGCTTTTGTTCTTCATGTGATAGAATGTATAGATGGACACCACCGTACTTTATAAATCTCCTGGAAAGCAGTTTGTGTGCAGTCTTAACCCAATGATATAAAAAAGAATGAGAGGAAGCTTCACTCACTTTATCGGCAGCATGCAGAGCGAGCTGTCTGTAAATGGACCCCATCCACCCGACAAGCAGGAATGTGAAATGTAGTTGAGCAGAGTGAGGGAATTCCGCTTCGTCGGCTCAACTGTTGTGCAACACAGCTGAAACACATTCGTTTTCATGATGTGCACAGATTCTGTCGCACAATATGTTGCATTCAGTACAAATATTCAGGGACACTCGTGTTTCTATGGTTTGTGTTACAGATGCAGAATCAGGACGGGAACCTCCTCAGAAAACAGAACCACCACCGGCCTCAGGTCACCTGCTGCCTCCAGAGAAACCTGGTCAGACAGAGATGTTTCAGAGAGCAGAGGAGGACCTGTCACCCTGTGCTCACCTGCACCTGGGAACCCAAACCGACTCACAGTGGCAGGAGGGCTTCATTACATGCAGGGGCTCTGCAAAGCATGCTGGGAAAGAGGAGGACAGAGGGCTGATGACGAGGGGGCACAGGATCCCACTTCCTGCCACGGAGCTGGGTGGAACTGCACTGGTTACAACTAAAACTGTGTAGTGTGTGTGTTTTACAATGTTTTCCTCACTGCATGCACTATGCACATTGAACTGTGATGTGAGCCAATATCTTTTTTTTTTTCTTTCCTCTTGTCCTCACATGTTTTATGGTTAAAAAATAATAATAATAATTTCATGTATTTTACTGCAAAGACAAAAGCAAAGAAACTGCTGTGAAACCGGCGCCACGTCTTAAACATCATTTAATAAAACACAGAACAAAAATCATGACAGAAACATTTGTGGTGTTCTGAAAAACAAAGGTAGCATTGTTGTGGTGTAGAGGAGAAATATTCTTGACACATACTGAGTGGACACAGCGCCACTGTCTCTGCAGCAGAAAATGCAATTTACACAGTAAATAATTTTGTCAAACTTCCTCAATCTGTGAGCGTGCAGCAGAAAACATGGAAACATTAACAGAGAACTTTTTTAAGTAAAGTCAGCAAAAGAGTCCGTTTGACATATTTACTCAACATTAGGATTCCTGGTTTGGAAAGAAGTGACACACAGCAGACCCTGATACAAATGTAGTTTTTTGAAATTGGAAGAATAGAGAGTAAAGTGACGAGTCTCGTTAGGGAATGAATGACTGTTCTGCATAGTTAAGAAAAATATATATATGTGTGAAAACAAACGAGTCTGAAGATGGATTTGAGCTTTAAATGAAAAACAAGACGATGTCATGAAGTGGTTCATTTTTGGCGACAGAAGGATGGAGTGAAGGATGTGGGGTTTGTGAGAAACATGAAAAGAGACACGAACCCTTTGGCAACGAAGTTTATCACAACATGAGCACGGGGAGTCTCACGTCCAACAGTCCTGCTCGTTCCACAGCTGCTCTCCAGTGACTCCGACCCCTGGGTGAGCAGAGCCGGCCTGTGAAACCCAGCAGCGCTGATTCAGACGGGTGCAGGTGAGGACACACTTTTGCAAAGTCCACTTCACGTGCAGATAAAAAGTTCCAGTGGAATCACAGGAAGGTGCTGGGGTTGTCAGCTACAGCCAGGTGGAAGTACTCCGGCAGGCCGTCGCTCTGCATGCTGCCGCCCGTCTCCCTGCGACGGACCTTGGTGGACAGTGTCTTCCTCTTGTCGAAGCCCTCCCTCCCACCGCCGCGCTTCTCCAGGCCGGAGACAATCATCTCCGCCAGGTCCTGCTGGAGCCGCTGGAAGTTCTCCCTGAGACAGAAGCATCAGTAGTACTTCAGATCATGGATGTATTTTATAAATGTACTTCCATGTGCCAAAGACCTGGCAACTTGTGAGTAAGTTCAAAAACTAGACAATGATCACGTAGCAGATGTGTCAGTGAATGTACTCACGCTGTCGGAGGTGTCGGCAGGTTGTATTTCCCCCCAGTCACCCCAGTTAACCAGTAAGTCATCTCTTTACCTTTACCCTGTGAGTCATTTACACACACACACACAGGAAATTAAACCTGTAACCACTATCTGCACAGTTTACTCTACACATGGATGGATAGAGGAGTTCATAAAGAGACAAACCTTCAGGTACGTCTCTCCTCTCTTTTCGTATTCAAACTCGCACTCTGTCCTCTTCAGGATGCTGATGGTGGAGTGGCTCACGTGAATTCTCAGAGCTGGAGAAAAATAAGACGGAATCATTTCAGTCAAACTCTCATCTTTCTTTCATTCTGCAGGATATGATCAGAAGCTGCGTCTAAATCACAAATACAGTGTGTGAGAGTGTGTAAGTGTGTGTTAGAGTGTATGAGAGTGTGTGAGAGTGTGTAAGTGTGTGTTAGAGTGTGTATGAGAGTGTGTGAGAGTCTGTATGTGTGTGTTAGAGTGTGTTAGAGTGTATGAGAGTGTGTAAGAGTGTGTATGAGAGTGTGTGAGTGTGTATGTGTGTGTGAGAGTGTGTGTGAGAGTGTGTGTGAGAGTGTGTATGAGAGTGTGTATGAGAGTGTGTGAGAGTGTGTGAGAGTGTGTAAGTGTGTGTTAGAGTGTGTATGAGAGTGTGTGAGAGTGTGTAAGTGTGTGTATGAGAGTGTGTGAGTGTGTGTGTGTGAGAGAGTGTGTAAGAGTGTGTAAGTGTGTGTTAGAGTGTGTGAGAGTGTGTAAGTGTGTGTTAGAGTGTGTATGAGAGTGTGTATGAGAGTGTGTATGAGAGTGTGTGAGAGTGTGTAAGTGTGTGTTAGAGTGTGTGTGAGAGTGTGTATGAGAGTGTGTATGAGAGTGTGTGAGAGTGTGTGAGTGTGTGTGAGAGTGTGTAAGTGTGTGTTAGAGTGTGTGTGAGAGTGTGTATGAGAGTGTGTATGAGAGTGTGTGAGAGTGTGTGAGAGTGTGTAAGTGTGTGTTAGAGTGTGTATGAGAGTGTGTGAGAGTGTGTGAGAGTGTGTAAGTGTGTGTTAGAGTGTGTATGAGAGTGTGTGAGAGTGTGTAAGTGTGTGTATGAGAGTGTGTGAGTGTGTGTGTGTGAGAGAGTGTGTAAGAGTGTGTAAGTGTGTGTTAGAGTGTGTGAGAGTGTGTGAGAGTGTGTAAGTGTGTGTTAGAGTGTGTAAGTGTGTGTTAGAGTGTGTGAGAGTGTGTAAGTGTGTGTTAGAGTGTGTATGAGAGTGTGTGAGAGTGTGTATGTGTGTGTTAGAGTGTATGAGAGTGTGTGATAGTGTGTGTGAGAGTGTGTGTGATAGTGTGTGTGAGAGTGTGTGAGTGTGTGTGAGAGTGTGTGTGCTGTCTCTTACGCAGGCCTGTGGACTCCATGCGTGAGGTCGTGTTGACTGTATCTCCAAAAAGACAGTAGCGTGGCATCTTGTTTCCCACCACTCCTGCTGCACATGGACCTACACACAAATACACACAACCTTCATTCAAGTCATCGTCCTGTCAACTGATAAATGTTCTTATCTCTGTTTTATAAAAACACATCCTTTATAGAATCTGATTTACTATTGTCCAATCATTATTATTATTATCATAGAAAAATAAATCATTTCAAGTGAAGGTTACAGGTTAAATTAAACAAGGTAAATTGCTGTCACCTGAATGAACACCAATACGGATCCACAGGGGGATACCAGGCAGGTGCTGCAGCTCAAAAGTCCCCACAAAAGCCAGGATGTCCAGGGCCATGTGAGCGATGTCCACTGCGTGTCTGTCCCCATTGCGTCTGGGCAAACCTGAAGCAACCATGTACGCGTCTCCTATTGTCTCAACCTGAGAGACAAAGGATGAAAAAACCTTTATTTATTAAAAGCATGCTCGGTTTATACAACCTGAACTAGAGTCCATGTCTCTCTGTGATAACTTTGACTCAATTAGTACCTTATAGACGTCATGGTGGTCGAGGATGCTGTCGAAGTTCTTGTAGATGTCGTTGAGCATGTCCACCACCTCCATGGGCGTGCTGTAGTGGCAGAGGGTGGTGAATCCCACGATGTCGCTGAAATAAATAGTCACCTCCTCGAAAAGCTCCGGCTCCACTCTGCCGGTCTCCTTCAGTGAACGCACCACGGGGCTGAGGAGAGCAACATGAAAACTGCTGTCAGGTACACGGGGGGGGGGGCTGATGATAAACAGGTTTTTGACTCATGCCTCGTGTGTTTCCAGCAGCAATGACACTGACGTACCCAGGAAGCAACATGAAGTTGAGGCGATCGGCTCTGTCCCTCTCAGCTTTGTACAGAGACGTCCTCTCCTCCACCAGACGCTCCAGAGTCCTGGAGTAGTTCTGCAGGCGACGGATCAGATTGTCCATGTACGTCTCAGTGGCCTGGTTCTGTAGGTTACTGTGAAATACAATATATATATAAATTATATTGTATTTAATATATGGCAAAAAAATGCATGAAAGTCTGGTTTTGGAATGAGATGATAAACAATCACGTGCTGTATTTATGTAATGGTCCACTGACAATTAACCATGTTGTATGTTAGGAATAATTAAATCAAGATTTTGACGTACCTGAAAATCTTACCCAGAGTTCCCTCTATTCTTTTAAAATCTGGCCTCCGCTCCTGGTCTTCATCCCAGCAGTTCTTTATGAGCACATACAACTGTACACACACACACACAGGCAGAGAAAGAGGGGATCAGAGGGAGGGAGAGTGTTTCCAGCCATAAACATCGTGTGTGTGTGTGTGTGTGTGTGTGTGTGTGTGTGTGTGTGTGTGTTACTGCGTCCTCGTGAGTGTTTGGAGGCCGACGTACCTCGACCTCTCTCTCTGACGCACGTTCATAGTTGAGCTCAGGTCTGAACGCGACCACATCGGTGGGATACTGAACTCTGTGGATCATCTCTGAGGGATCAGACCAACGTCAGGTAAACAAGGTGAGCTCCTCTGATGTAGTTGATTATCATTTATTATTGTAGTGCACATCGGTCTGAATACGTTTATTTGTTTTGTTGTTTGTGTTGGTATGATATGATGTGAAAGTGTAATACCTTTTATATTCGAGCAGGACTGCGTGTAGAACGGGTCTTTTCTCACAATGATCTCATGGGCGATGATGGCGTAGCTGTAGACGTCACCCTTTTGAGACACCCCGCCTTTACGAAGATGCTCCGGGGCCGTCCAGACATCTGAGAGGAGAGGAGGAGAGGAGGAGAGGAGAGGAGGAGAGGAGAGGAGAGGAGGAGAGGAGGAGAAGGGAGAGAGAGTGTTGGTTATCAGTGTTTACATCGATAATCGTCCATCTTGATGCTGGACAGTTCAGCCTCACCTCTGCCTGGCCTCAGGATGGTGTGGCAGCCGAAGTCTGTGATCTTCACCACCATACGGTTGTCAACCACACAGTTGGTGGACTTGAGGCGTCCGTGCACTGCAATATTACTGGAGTGGAGATACGACATGCCCTGTAGGAGATGAGAAGTACAGAGCATATATTGTCTTTGTGTTTATCATATTCTGCCTGGTGTGTTTTTTTTTTATATTTTCAAAAATGCTGCAATATTTGAATAAATACTTCTGAGGGAAAAATAGATCCTGTTTGATAATGTGAGAATGTAGTTTCCTATGTCGTCCGTCATAGAGAGGAGCTAAACGAACAGACACACAAAACATGTAAGAAACACTTGACAAACCTTTGCTATGTCATACATGACCGAGATCTTGAATTCCATATCCATGAAGGTTTCGTCAGGGTAGGAGATGGTGTCGTTCAGAATGGACTGGAAGAAAACAAAGATCATTTTTATTTCTGTGCTGTGTTCAGTTTATAGATCTGTGTGTGTGTGTGTGTGCTCTTACCCTGAGGGACCCCCGCTGACACAGCTCAAACACCCCAAACACACCGTACTCAAACTTCACGGTGCCGTAGAACTTGGTCAGGTTGTAGTAATCGATGCGCAGCAGCTGAAACATGAAGACGTGGCAGGAGAGGAGAATCAGTGAGAGGGTGAAACTAGGTCCCGGTGCTCTGCTTTGTAAAAACACAAAGGTTTTCTCACAGTGTTGAGCTCGATCTTCTGGTCCTCGTTGAAGTCGCCCTCACAGTGTTTCAGCTCTTTCAAGATCACCGGCTGGAGAAGAGAAAGAAAACACGGTCAAACTCTGAGAGAACGTGATCATCTCTTTCTCCTGATTCTTTCCTCTGACTGGTGGGAATGCTGGTACCTTCTTGTCATAGCGGCCTCGATGAGAGAAGTACTTGCTGTCCTTCCTCTTCACTTCATCTATCTGTTATATAAATACACACAAAGTACAGAAAGATAAGAGTAGAGATTGTTACTTACACAGTACCTTCTTTATGGTTACACTGGGTAACTCATATTAACACATTACACTCAAGTATTGCTGTTTTGTAATACTTACGGTAACTTAATCTAAAGTAACTATAATTAAAATTTAAGAAATGTAAACACATCAGAGGGAAATATAATACATGTCGATTTTTCTCAAGACTACTTAAACCACTGGTCCCCAAATGTTTTGTCCTGTGACCCTAAATAAAAGTAAAATAGAAAATAATATGAATAAGTCATGTCTGCTACCTTCAGTGAGACTTCCTTCTCATCCAGTGGACTGATCAGGTGCGGGTTGATGTGAGACCACTTCTTCTGCATTAGACGTTCTTTCCTGTTCTGCCTTATTTTTTTAAACACACACACACACACACACACACACACACACAATGAGTACAGGAGGCGTTGAGATGTCTTCATCTGCGTTTGTTTGTTATTTTGCAGACTCATGTGAAAATATATTTAGAGGACTGATATTTATGAGCGTGTGTAATTCGGTGCAGGTTCAAATAAAAGGACCCTTAACGGAGGATCAGACTTTGTCTCATGAGAATATTGTGCCTGTGTGATGAAGCTGCGTCTCCTCTCTACCTGTAGAAGATGAGAGCGATGGCTGTCACCACGATGACACTGAGACTCAGCACGATCACAATCACATCCTGCATGTTCAAACCTGGAATCAAACACACAGCGGCTTCATCAACACAACATTCACAATGACTCCTGGAATAGAGAACATCACTCTATCATCAAATCTTCCTCACTTTGATTATCAGTAAATTACTTTAAATATTATGGATTATTATTATTTTTGAAACATATAAAGCAGACCCTGTGAGGTTATGAGACAGTGTGTATTACTGTGTGTATTTTCTGGCACGTCTTGAGGCAGTCGATTCTCTCTCCACGGCAGGACGGGGTTGGGGTTCATCACTCTGGATTCATTACGCGACGTATCAAACACCAACAGGATTTCATACTGGAGAGAGACGAGGCATGAAAACAAATGCTGACCTTCTCAAGAGAGACCCGAGCGAAGCAGTGACAGTGTTCACGACGGTGTAGTCTCACCATGCCAGTGATGGGGGACGTGTAGAGCACAGAGAAGTTTACATCTCTGTCACCATATTCATCGAGCACATAGTGTCCTCCCATCCCTGCGTGAGCCGAACACACACACAACGAAGATGTCAAACCTCCGAACATAACTCGAGGACAACAGAAACTTTAACAAATCTGCATAATGGGACAAATGACTGCATAGAAAATGGACATTTGTGCAACTCTGCATTATAACTTGTGTCCTGTTTGCTTGTACGTACCGTCGAAGGAGGCGTTTCCAAACGGGTTGTAACTCAGAGGCACATCGTTCGATGCCCTGTTCTGTTGCTGGTTGAGCATTCGATCTCTGAGCACGTGGCCAAACAGCAGCGTGCCGTCATGATACCCGGCCACGTAATCATTTATCTGCTCATCACAGTGGGAAGACAAAGAGTCAGACTCCTGCACCACGGTGGAACTACTTTCCCTCACACAGAAGTTCGTGAGTTGCAGCTCACCGAGTTGTTGTACGACGAGTTAGAAAAAGAGCTGTAGTTCCTCGGGGGCAGAGTGATCACCAGCACGTCCTTCATGAACTTATTGGACACCGTGTCGACATAGTAATCAGGGCTGGAGGACGGTAAAGGGATCAAGAGATTCACGTAGGTCCATGGTTACAGTGTACCGGTAAGAAAGGTCAAATCGTGGCCAGGCTTACTTGTAAATATCGAGGAGAATGAACATGATGTCCTCGTCTATCTGACCCACCCTCGTCTTGGCTGAGACGATTTCATCCCGGCTCCCACACAAGATGAAAACTGAAACAGAAAGACCAGTTACAAGAGGGAGAGAACATTTGAGCTGTTCTCTTTTCCAGCACCGGTGATTTTCATGTAACTGTAAACCGACATCATAGACATCTGACACAGACTGACTGTAATACATCTACATTTAAGGTCACTGTCCCAGATTTTGCCCAAACCGTCATCAGGCCGCAAGAACTCCAGAAGTGCTGCATCATTCTCTCATGGCCCACACATGCATGCAATCTGGGAAACCATAAAATGTTCTTTGTGAGGCCACGGCGACCTTGACCTTTATCCTTCCACCACCAAGATTAAATCACTTCATCCACAAGTTGAACTAAAGGTTTTTTACCAAATTTGAAGAAACTCCCTCTCTGTGTTCCTCAGATATCGTGTTCACTAGAATGGGACAGACTGTAAACAAACTGTCTGGATGCATGGACGGCATCTGCTGTGTTCTCGTTACAAAGACACATAATGTCTTCAGGTCAGGGATGATGCGGCTCACTGAGCTGTAACTCAAACAAACTAAACTCTACCCACTGTTGCTGTGTCTTTTCTTTGTAGTGAGGGCGTCCATCAGCTCGGTGTCGCTGCGCAGCATCTGCCTGTTTGTCCCTGTGGCAAAGTTGGCAGAGGGGGCCTCCAGAGCATTGATGTACCTGCAGAGATAGAAAAAAAAAAACAGTGGCACGCGCTGGAGAGCCAAATAAACACTGGTCTGTAAAGTGACCTGCAGCCTGCGTCCTCTCACCAGAAGCAGTCCTCAGTCACGTTGCTGGACTTCTTGTACACGTAGACGTTTTTCCAAACATCTTTGAACGGCAAAGTTTCATTCATGAAGTTGAGCAATAAGTCTGAGATCTTGCGAGCCGGAGGCAGAATCCGGGTCAGTTTGGGTTTGTAGTCGCACGAGAGGCCGAAGCTCCCAGCAGAGATGATGGGGATGGTCAGTTTCAGGCCAATTTCATCACTGAGGCAAACAACAGGGGGTCGTTAGCGTGTGATACAAACTGTGTCTCAATTCAGGGGCCGCCATGGAACACATGCTGGAAGTAACAGCAACATTTCACCATATTTACTTCTACAATGGTGTGTTCATTTTTAAAATCAGATTTACAGCAATATTTGTGAACTATAAGAAATATATTAAAGATAATGTCATTGTTAAATCTAAATATTAAATCCAAATCTACATCTTCTGTCCCTTCTGTCTCTTAGGGTTAGGGGGTAAGGGGGTTTGGGGGTAAGGGGGTAAGGGGGTAAGGGGGTTAGGGGGGTTAGGCAGACCCTGAGTTTGGACGCGGCTATAGAGAGAAAAAAGTCATACTCACTCCACTAACTGGAATGTGGCGTAAGTGCACGAAGGCCCCAGCATGACACATCCGACCTCATTATTGTCCTGTGTGGTACATGTAGATATTGTGTCACTCGGGTTCAATAACAGCATGAATCATCAGTCTGTGATTGCAGTGGAGTTGTTTCACCTTTAGTTCAGTTCTACTACTGTGGCCCAGAGGTCTCACACAAGCGGATGCAAGAGCGCCAACACAACTGCAAAGGTAACAACACAACTGAAACACAACCACACAGAAGTGAGTGGAGAGTGGAACAAGCAGAGTTGATGCTCGTCTCTTTGAGGTTGGACTTGGATGAACGCACCAGGAACAACTCAGACACACAAACATCACATTTTGAGATGTGCAGGCTTGAGCAGGTTTTCACAAATGACCTCTCGCTTCACCGCAGGCGCTCATACAAGAGTCAGCATCCATTGTCGATCACTTCCATTGTGGTTGTGTTTACATTGTGTGGCTTTTGCATTCGTTTGTTTTCCGTGAACGTGCTTTGTCCTCTTATCCTTGACCGTGAGCCAATGATAACAAAAACTTGATAACCAACCTGCCCCAGATCAATAACACACAAGGGCCTGAGGAGATTAAATTAGATAATTGAATCCATTTACAGTAGCTCGAAAATAAAACCACACTCACATACAGCCTCTTGAGTATCGCCACTCCCTCGCAGGTGCTGCTCCCGCAGCCCTGCCGGTTGTACATGGTGGTGTCGACGCCGCTGAAGTTCGCAGTCAAAGTGAAATTTAACTCTGGAGTTATGGAAACAAGATCACAAGAGTAATTAATATTCTAAAAATTGCATGTTTAATCGAATCTTTGTTGAGATTAGATTTCTAATTGCTGATTTTAAGGAGCGGGTTGTATGCTCGACTAAAACCAATGTCTTCCTGAAGTCTCCTCTGGTTCACCGGTCAGGAATCAAACCTTTACACTTTTTTGGTGTTGACCTCAATTGGTCCATAACACTGATCTTAATTACCTGAACGTGACAGTTTATTATTGCTGCTGCTGCTGCTTGAGAATATTTAAAACCGTGCCACGTGGCTGCAACATCCGTGGTTCGATTCCAACCAGGGGCTTTAGTTGTATATCATCTGTGAGATCTCTGAAAGGACATATGTCCCTTCTCTGTCCTCCATGCATGTTTCTTATCTGCTTCCTCTCTGTTACAGCTTGGTTTTACCAGACCACATGTGAATGTGTCACCTCTCAGATTATGTTTGATTTCAAACGGCCCTAATAAACCTCTGGCTGCAAGTGGACAGATCTACAGCAAGAGCAATGAAACATGTGACGTAGTGTTTCCATTAAAGCTGTGGAGTGCAGTTTCTTCCTTCTTTTACAGAAGTGCCATTTGTACCATTTCATTTGTTTTGTACCGTTCAACAGATTCAACAGATCTCTTCACAGCCATCTTGGTGGCTAAACTAAAAATGCTTCAGTCATTATATCAAACCATAAAAAAAAAAAAACAAGTTGAAGTTGATTAGAAATCAAAAAGTCTGTGATTACCTAATTTTATCTTTGTCTAAATTGAAATGCTCCATCCAGAAAAGGGAAAAAAGGAAATAGTCCCAAACAGATCTCATCCCTTTAAGTAAAGGTTTGGGTTGTATTTCGTTTGACAACCTCTTCTACACCACAGCTGTTCCTCAGGACACCTCTTCTTTTTTATTAATCATTCTTATTATCTGTGTTAGAGGATTACAACAAACTGTTATTATCTGTAGGATTCTTTCAGATTCGTGTAGGAACGATCAGTCCATACCGTGCTCTTTGTTCTTCTGCGTGTCCTCCCTTATAGCTTCTTCCACGGCCGCCTGCACAAGCGGTCGACTCCACTCGTACGTGTTGTCCTCCAGCAGAACTACGTTAATGGTGTATTTACGACTGGATGACAAACAGTCTTCCAGCATCATGTTGCCGACCACCACCGCTATCAGCACTGCCAGGTAAAGTAAACTGTGTGTGCTGTGCATCTTGATCCTTGAGATTTTCCTCGTCCTCTCAGAAGTCTCCTCCACAGTCTCTACATGTCAAAACACAGATATAACTTCTGCTCAGATTATAGAAAGCTGCTCCTTATGTTTGTCCACCTGAACAGATCCTCTCCATTGACAACGTACGTCCAGGAACAGAGGGGAACAGGGCTCTTCGATGACTAAGCAGGAGACAAACTGTCGCTTGATTCAGTTGTCCAGCATCCACATGGGAGAAGAAAATAAACTTCAGCGTCAGATATATTGATTTAGGCCTCTTTCAGTAAATATGGACTGAAGAGAAGAAGAGCAGTCTCCACAGTTGTTCCTCTTGTGCGAGACGGAGATCAATAATCCTCCACCTTGGTACGAGCTGGTCTACCTGTCCTCCATGTGTTAATGAACAACTGTGCAGTGTCCATGCACCAGTCAGAGGGAGGGTAGGGCAGGAAAGACTCCGACACTCCCTCTGGATTGACGTCTCTCTTAGAAACTCACCAATATCATAATAATTCACTGAGTTTGCAGACATGAGGTTCAGCCCTTCTCTAGGTTACATCTTCACACTGAATCAAATCAGGGATTATTCCCAAATCTCCATTTATGACCGATTTGCCTGCGAAAGTGTGACAATGAAACCACCTCTCTTGTATCTTTGCAATGACAAGAACAGATAAATTCTAGTTTCACGACTTATAAAACATTTATGTAGACGGTGGAATCTGTGCTGACAAATATTTAGCCTTAAAACTCAATCTGGTTTGTTGTGAGGACAGACAGGGGCAGGGACGGCTTGCGCGTTGAGAGGAGCAAAGGTCAAAGGAGGCCATAAAAGTGAAGGCTTGTGTGGAGCTGATAAATATTGTCTGTTATAAAAGCAGGGCGGATTGACTCTATAAAAGTCCTGACCGAACCGCTGCACCAGTCACACCTCATTCTGACAAAACCAGCTTCAATCCTGACAAAGTAAAACACAAACAACCTGTTTCACACTGTTCTGCTGCTTCTCTGCTGATAAGACTCATTTAAAGGAGAGTGGAGGATTTAGAGGCGTCTGAGGCTGAGGGGCTGCAGATTATTACAATATGAAAGTAGGAGAACCTACTATTCAGGAACATGAGCGGCCGTGGAGCCAATGATTGGTTTGTCCAATCTAGGCTTCTGTAGAAGGGATCTTTCTACGCCTACAGAACACAACAATCATTGGTTTCAAGTTTGTACAGGAATGGAAACATGATTATTCATTTTATTTTTCATTTCTGCCAATAGATCCCCACTAGATCCTACACTCTGGTCCTTTAAAGAGTTATCTTTAAGATTGAAGCCACATTAACAATTTCTTGTAAAGTCAGATATGTGTGACATCACCCACATTTATCCTGTTTGATTTCCTCAAATAAACTCACATTCAACACCAAAACCCACAACATTATAAAACAAAGCAAACAGATGAAGATGGGCTAATGCTCAATGTTTCCTCCAAAACCTTCTGTCCTCCCAGTATCATCACAGAGCTTCCTGTCTGTCCACCACCTCACAGGGTCGTAAACGTCTTAAGCAAACACACATACACCGGTTGACGTTGTAATAGCACGGTAGGTAGAGGCACAGCCATTTAAACAGGTTAATGTGAGGAGGCTGTCCATCTCTGCAGAACAGAGGAAGTAAAAACAGCCTAAATGGGACAAAACTCTTAGTTTTATTGTCTCTTCGCAGCCGTTTAATAGCAACTGAACATTGTTAATGTTGCTCTGAGCAAATGGGTCCAACTGAGCACTTTCCCCTGAAAGGTAGATAAGGTTATTTTCCAGCCAACTCACACGTAGGCCACACATACACACACACACACATACACACACACACACACACACACACACACACACACAAGACAGAGTTGATGCGAAAAAAAATGCATTTTGAGCAAATCGTTTCCGTCTGGTTCCGATTATTTTTTGTTTCACCCTATTGACCCCATTACAAACTTGGATGCTAAAGTTTATACAGAGATTATATGCAGTTATAAATATGACATGAGTAACTAGAAGTTCATACCTCAGCCAAGGCCGCACCAACTTTCACACGCTCATAGATATCAGTTCCCCAAATGTCCCTAAAGTCCCTAAAAGTTTTTTTTAGTTATTCCCTGGGAAAATTGTTAAAAATCGAAACGCCCTGTGTTCTATATGTCTTCTAATCCATGTTAACATGAATCAAAAACATTCCTTAATCCCCCCCCCCCCCGATTTGGATCCACACCAACATTTTTTCTTCCCTGATCGATTCTACATCCTACAACCAAGTTTTGTGGAAATCCGTCAAGTAGTTTTTATGTGATCCAGCTGACAAACAGACAAACCAACCAACAGCTGGAGTGAGAACAAAACCTCTCCAGTGGAGGTAATTAATAATTTACAAACGCAGACACAGAGAACAGGAAAGTCAGGGAATATTAAAAGACAGACAAACACTGTGTTGGTTTTGGTCTTAATCTTGTGGGATTTGTTGAGGATAGATAAAAGAAAATGTTCTTATCCGCTGAATAAAGGTTAAAGTTGTAAGACCCTGTCTGCTGGAGCTGGAAGAAACATACTGAAGATAATGAAGCGCGTTATAATTTCAGAAGCTAATGATTAGTCTCTTTATGATAAGTCAGTCATGGCCCTCGGCCGACTCCTTCCTCATATGAATTACTAATTACTAACTCACTAATAAATCAACAACCTATAAATGAGAGACCTTAATGACATCAAATCGTTTGTCTTTCGCCACAATGAAGACGACTAATCACCACAAGGTCAAAACATACAAACTCATATACTGATACCCTAAATATGGCAAGACACTCAAACTCTACACTGAAAGGGGCCACAGAGCTTTGGGTTGATTTATGAGGACTGTGAAATGCAGAATAGATAAAAACGTATAAAAGTGATTTATGGTGCCGGTATTAAGCCTGTCACCTGCTGCAAAACTGCCCCAGACCAGAATTTATATCAACAATCAGAAGAGAGAGTCCAAGTGACCAGAGGAGATCAATCCACGACTGCCGTCAATAAAATGTATAGGTCGACTCTTGGAAAAATGATAAAGATATAAAGTCCAGATTAATTTTGAATTGCATGTCCCAGACTGTGTGAACCCTCCAAAAAGAAATCCCATCATCATTAAGTTTTTTATATAAACAATTGTGGTATCATGTAAACAAAGCGATTTTTTAAAAGGTTCAAATACTGAAAATGATGATTTTATGATCAGAACCATAAAAATAAGTAATTGAAAGTGAAAACGTTTCAGGGAGGGGACATTTTCGTGCCAAGGGTGCTGCCAAGAAGTTTTTTTAAGGAGCCCTGAGGGTTAAGAACACATTTTTAAAAGTGGGATGGAACTTGTAATTTAACATTTAGGCTGTATTTCCATGACTGCAGCAAGTAGAAAGTTGACTCAGGCACTTGTAAAACACATATTTGTGTTCAAGAAAAATATTGTCATATGCAATGAAAAAGACTGGAGGGCTATTTGTTAAGTTCATCACTTCAGTCAACACGGTGGAACAGATGTGGGACATGATGTGCACGTGTACACAGATGTTGAGGATGAAGTATTTCACAGGGGGTTCTGGGTAATGGCCTGACAGTAAATCTGTGCCTCTCCCTCATGGTACCAGCTCTGTCTCTCTCCCATCCCGCCCTCTTGTGGATGTGTTGGCTCAGTTCAGATGAGACGCTGCAGTGTTGTTGAAACCAGGACGTCCATTCACACATTATGTTTTTATGTGAATGAGAAAAATGTCCCAATAGCTTACGTACAGAGCAGTGTGATAAAGTTCTATCTTATCTCAGATAGGCTAATCTAATCTGATCTAACTACAGAGCACGTAAAATAATCTAATCTAGTGCATCATAATCTAATCATGAGAGGAAAAGGACAATAAACAGAACATTACTATTCCTTATGATGGGGGGGTATCTGAAGATCTCAGGAGGATCTTCAACAAACATTACATCCTCGTGCACTTTGAAACTTGTCCATCCTGACAAGGATAAAACAAAAGTGTACACAGGTCAGTGCAGGAACACAAAGACCAGGGTTTCACAACATGGTAGAGACAACCTCTCAGGTCTGAAGAACTCGGGACGCTCGTCTGAGGACGGTAACCTGAACATCCTGAACAGAGACAAAGAAGCTGACGACATCAAACTGTAACAACAGTCACTCAACAGAGGAGGTGGTCTGTGACACCACTTATCAGCCACACGGCCTGAGTGGGACAAAAAACTCACATGTGACCTCAACCACTCCTCCCAAAAAACGTTTCGGTGCACACAGCCACAATGGAGAATAAATGAGGCCTCGGAAGTGAAGCTGGGGGTAAAGACGTCTTTCAGGTGAGACGTGAAACGTCTTCAAGAACCTCAAGCCCAGTCCAGTGTCCCTCTGAATAAAAAAGATGTCCACCTGTGCATTATTTACCAAAACATGCTGTCTGCTGCCCAAACGTGAAGACAAAGCATCTTGATCGCTCCCTAGTGGCTGGCTGCAGTATAGGTCACAAATCCCACCTCTTATGGGACATGGCTTTCAGCTTCATTTCTACACTATCAAGTGGAGATGCTTCATCCATATTTATTCACAATCAATGCAATGAACTCACACACTGATTCAGAACCTCAGTGAATATTACTCGGCTACAGGGGCGAGCTGTGGGTTTAATGCAAAGTCTTTTGTGATTAAGAAACCGTAACAAACACAAACCTGCAAACTAATTCAACATCTGAGCAACATTCTGCGCATTTCTTATATTAAATACGGTGCATGTACATATCTTTATTTAAACGTTATTGTATTTCCAGGAACCTTCTTGCACCTCTGTTCTTCTTACTTCACTGACTTAGTTTCATCATGTTTGTCTTTGCTCGACCACAGTTGCTCCTCATCGATCTGAACACGTTGTGTTTGTTTCCTGTTTACTTTCCTCTGCAGAGCTGCTCTTCTGCCCCGCCCCCTCGGTCCACGTCACGCCCGTTCCTCCGGCTGTGATTGGCTGTCGGCCGGGCTGCGCTGCACTGTTGCAAAAGCGCCTCACACGTCGTGCACGCGTGTTTGTGTCGAGTGATCCGAGCTGGACCGAGCCGAGCCGAGACAACTGCGGTGCAGAGCCGAGGAAGAAGAGAATTCACCGACATCTGTTTTATTCATTTCTACACATCAGATCATTTCTCTTCTTTTTTTTTTTGCACGTGCATCTGCTTGTGACATCTGCAAACAAGGAGAAGAGGAGGAAGAAGAAGATGGAGAAATTAAACGGCTTCTCCTCGGACAGGAACGTCCTGTGTCTGTTCGACGTGGACGGAACCCTGACTCGACCCAGAGAGGTGAGTTCTGCTCATTGTCAGCTTCTGTCCTCTGCATCCTGTGGATCCTGTCCAGACCTGGAGACAGACTGTGAGTCCAGAGGACACTGTGTCTCCTTCACCTCACTCTGTGTTTTAACTCATTGCTGCTGCTCCTTCCTGCACGGATACCACGTAGTGTTTACTGTAGAGATATAGAAGCCCTGATGTGTGATGTGGTCATGTGTGTAGATATCTTGTTTCCCATCTACCTAAATACACACTGACACTGTCCTGATGCCCCCACCTCACCTCATGGGTTTTTATAAATCTATATAAATATATAATCAAGAATCAATTGACTTATCTTGCACATTATCTGGAGGAGAATGTGATAATTCCCACTTTTCTGCGTCATTATTAATTGTGTTTTTAGGAGAGAAATCCTCTGTATATTATTATTGTTGTGCGTTTCTATAATAATTTGTGTGTCCTCCTTGAGTTTGTATGCCTGGGTTCATCTTAGGTAACGTGTGTGTGCCCAGATATGACGTAACGCAGCCTCCATGTTCTCAATAACCAGCCCCCTCAAGAAGAATCCTGCAGCCGTTTTCCTTGTTTTCTGCTGATTCTCATGTTGAAATGCCTGAATTACATTGTGCAATACATTTAACTTGATTATATGCATGTTCTGATGTGTGTATTCTGCAGAAAATCGACTCACAGCTGGACGAGTTCTTCCAGACTCTGAGGAGGAAGGTGAAGATCGGCATCGTGGGAGGGTCGGACTACTCCAAGATAGCAGAGCAGCTCGGGGAGGGGGACGATGGTGAGCTTCCTGCTTCCCAGAAAAACAGATGCTTTACACACTGTGCAATCATTCACTAAGCTGTGACACTTTACTGTACGGGAGCAGAGAGGATGAGAACCGTTTAAGATTGAGGCCACAAATCAAGAGTCAAAGAGAGAACAGCTGAACATCCTGACTTCATTAGACGATGACAACACGACAAGAGATATTACATCAGCTTTTATAATCCTCCTTTTTCTGTGTTGCAACTCATGAGGCCTCGTAAACATTTATTTCATAATGAGTAACTGTTGCATTTATCATGGATTCCCTGAAGTGATTTCACAACGGCACATCTAGAGCCACAGTTCAAAATAACCAACCCACTAAATTTAACCTCTCGTGCCTTTGCTGACATCTGAGCTCACGCGACACGACCCCAGCGGTTCGGTTAACCTTTATTTCCCCACGACCAAAACACGCTGGCACACTGCCCCCTCCGCTGCTGTGCCAACAACGTCCCAGCTGAGTGAACACGCGCACACACACACACACACAGTCACCTACACAGACCCGCTGGAAACCTGTTGATCAGTAAATATTAGACTGCACCTAGAGTGCAGACGTACTGTGCCAAGAGCGAGGCCCGGGGATATCATGCCAAATGTGCCAAAGGTGAATATTTCATGACGCACACGGTCAGCGTGGTTGCAGTTTCCCAAACTCTTTCACACAGAGCAGCATAATACAATTCTATCTTTTCTCAGACTAATCTAACTTCACCCATCCATTCATCCATTATCACATTCACACCTCAGTTTAGGACTTTGGGAGGAAGCCAAAGTAAACAGAGAAAACCGCACGACAGCGAGAACGTGCAAATCAGACTCACGTAGAGTCATCTGGAATTTGAACCAGAAACTTTAAGGGGGTTAATTTAACTTCAGAGAACAAAAGAACAATGAATGGATCATGTGATCACCTATCAAAACATGTTTTAAACTTTTGTTGTGATGTGGTTATAATTATGAGAATAATAACTAATGAGGAATCAGTTCACAATTAATATTTTATCCACTATTCAGCTGATTATTCATCATCTTCTAAATGCTGGTTCAAGTTAAAGCAGCTTTTCCATCAAAGTTCCTGCTGATTGACAGAGAACACACAGGCCACAGTGGGAAGGTCAAACAGATGAAACTTTTCCAGGCGGTGTAATGTTCAGTGTAACTTGCCACCAGGGGAAATATAGTGTTCTGCTCCTCTGTATTAATAACTGAGGTCAGAAGCTGAGTGTGCAGGTTGTTAAAGAGCCAGGTGAGAACATTTAGTTTCATCTCTCTTCCTCTCTTGCAGTGATTCACAAGTTTGACTACGTGTTTGCCGAGAACGGGACGGTGCAGTACAAAGACGGGAAACTCCTCTCGAAACATGTAAGTGCACGTTCACAGTGTCGAATCCATGGGTCTGCTGATGATCGACCTCTAAAACAATGAGACAGAGCGAAACATTTCTCGAAATTGATGACGCTTGTTTTCATCGCGGCAGGCGATTCAGAACCAGATCGGGGAGGAGCTTCTGCAGGACCTGATCAACTTCTGCCTCAGCTACATGGGGCTCATCAAGCTGCCAAAGAAAAGGTGACACTGACCAAACTCACACGACAGTTCGGCAACAACAGACATGAACTCTGCAGAATGTCTGCACAGTTGGGTCCTGACTTTCTGCAGAGTTTGCCTACATGCACAACGTGGAAGGAGATTCTCCGCTCAGAAGCGGAAATCTGTCGGGAGACTCTCCTCCTCCTCCTCCTCACATGGAGATCACGTTGGACATTATCCAGAGTTTTAACTTGGGGGCTGGCAGGAGAAACTCTCACATACAGCCCATCCGGAGAATGTCAGGAGATTATCTGGAGATCAATGCGTGTGTGAAAGCAGCTCTCGTCAATGCCCTCAGGTGGAAACACACACACAAACACACACACACTAGCTACAGTCCTGTAATTCACGTTTTCTTGGTATTGGGGGGGAAAGCTCTGTGTGTTGATGTGGTGTTTTATGTCTCCGCCCCTGATTATACCTGGCATTAACACGAGGGTCTTATCGTAAGTGGACAGCTTTAAGTGCAGGTGTAAAGATGGTGCATTGAGATTAGCTGTAACTTTATAACCCAAGATGCATGTTGATGTCAGATGTAAACAAGTGCTTTAATGTCTTTTAACCACTTTAACTGCACCTGCAGGGGGACGTTCATTGAGTTCAGGAATGGAATGCTCAACGTTTCTCCCATCGGTCGGAGCTGCTCGCCGGAGGAGCGAATCGAATTCTCTGAAATCGACAAGGTAAAATATTTTGTCATCGGCACGTTATCTTAGGCCTGGTGCTCATGTCATCTAAACTCATGCATTTTAACACCTGAACCAAGTTTAGTTTTGGTATTTGTATGAATTGCGTACGTCTGGTCGTCATCACCTACGTGGGTTGTGTTTACCTTTACTTGACGCTGATTGGGTTGTCGACGTGTTTGGAGGTCAGAAGTTTTTCTAGCTGCTGTTGGTCCAAAAGTCTGAATTATCCCACTGCAAACATACATGTGAGTCACTGAGAGTCCTGGAGAACAACCTCTCTGTCTCTAGCTCTGTTTCATGAAATGTGCCCAGACACAGAGAGAGAGAGAGAGAGAGAGAGAGGTCAAACAATGGTGAGGCTTCAGCTCAACAGGCTCCTCATTGATGACCCACAGAGCTGATATGGAGGCGGGAGATAAAGCAGAGGAGGCAAAGTTTTACCCTTAAAGTGCCATGAGCTAATACTCGTACAGCTGAATCCCATGTGACATTGATATACTGTAGTAGGTGATGTGGACGTTAACATGATCATTTCAACAGATTCAATCAGTGAGACCAAAGAGCGTCAGAGACACCGTTTTAAATGAACACACGTCTTCTTCCTTTTCTCCACAGAGGGAGAAGATCAGGGAGAAATTTGTTGCTGCACTGAAAGAGAAGTTTGCTGGAAAAGGTCTAAGGTTCACTAAAGGTGAGAGAGAGAGTGGAGAGATGAAAGATCATTTACAGGAATAAAAACTGTTGCTGCTTCTGTTTCTGTAATGAAGTCAAAAAAAGACTCTGAACTCCACAAACTTCATTTCAATCAGGAGAGACTCAAGCTGCTTTCAGACACTGAAGTCCTGACATTCTCCGGAGGGGCTGATGTGAGATCGTTAATGGGCGCGTTGATGACGCTTCTAACAAACGACAGTCGCAAATATGAAAAAGCAACCAAAAAAACAAATATCTCAGGATTAGGAAACAAATCTACACTGGATGACAGATTTTACCTGAGAAATAGGTGATTGAACTCTACATCTTCCACTGCAAATGGCAGCGATGTCACAAAACCACTCTGTCATTAGATATGAAAGAACATCCTCTTCTCTGCTAAATGGCAGCGATCGTTAGGCGAGAGTGTTCTGAGGACAAACAAGCGTCCAGGTCTCGTTTGTTTGTTTGTCCTCTGAACAGCCTTCAGCACCTCGCAGAGCACGTACGCAAACATCACGTTTCCGATTCACCTCACTGCTGCCGTGTTGCCTAACGGGAAGACGGAGCAGTGTGTTTTGCAATAGTTAACTGACGGCGCCTGATGCCCGACACGAAGTCCTCCACGCATCACTGAGAGCGAGAGGCAGCAGGGCCGTCTTTTCCAAACATCAGAGAGATCAGAGATAACAGACGACCACGAAAAACTGGTTTTTCATTTAACTGAGCTGCTGGAAGACAAGAACACAGATTAGCTTGTTTTTCCTCCACAGAGATAAAGTCTTATCTCACTCTGTCTCCGGAGAACGTCAGTCGATCATCCAGAGTTCAGTGTACGTCTGAACGCAGCTTTAATTGACACAGATCTGCCGTCACATCCTACATTATATTCTATGCAGCACTGTGAGACTCAAGACCCCTTGTGATCTTGTTTACCACTGCCGTTGAGTTGTGGGTCAGCTGGACGCTATCGTCACAGCTATCCTTGAAACGGACAGTGAACTGTTGTTGTCAGCGGCTGCTTCTAAGGCCTCAGTTATTCTCCCTCGCTGACGCACACACACAGAAGTTTGTGCTGCGGCCGCGAGGACAGAACAAACTGGAGGGTGACCCACCCGAGCACGGACAAATTCCCTCTCTGTAGTTAGAGACAAGCAAAACATTTGAGACTTGTGTGTGTACATGTCCCATATAGTGGTTAAGATAAGAGAGGAGAAGATATTTTCCATATTCGGCTTGTTTCTGTCTATTTTTCACCACAACATGTTGAGTTGTAGTGGAATCAGTTACACACACACACGCTTTGTCAGCAGCTCTGCTCAGGTACAGTCAGGCGTCTGCAGATGTGGCTGAATCACTGAGATGTTTATGATCTGGGTTTTGAGGGCGTCTGGGAGGGAGGCGTGTGAGGGATTCAGCCCTCTGATTGGCCGGATGCCACTCAGCTGTTCCCTCTGTAATTGCCTCTTTAAAATGTCAGCTGAGAAACAAAGCACAGTCGGGGGAGGGACGACAGAGAGGAGAGAGAAATGGGGGAAACTCTGCAGGAGAGCTTTCAGCCTGATTTCACGGTTGAAAGGTCACAGCGATCATTGAGCTCAGCTGAGCGACAACAGATCTCCTAAGTGGCAGAGCAGGATGAGCTGTAACGAGCCAGAGCTGCAAAAACACACACTGGCAAACATCCTTTGTCTGAGCCGGAGCCTTAATCACACCAACCACCTTATTGTTCGGTCAAATATTAACACTTACCTCTGTCAGCTGCAGGGAGCTCTTCGGAGGTAGAGGGTGAATCTAACTGCCGTCATCTCGTTGTAGGTGGTCTCATCAGCTTTGACATTTTTCCGGAGGGCTGGGACAAGAGACTGTGTCTAGAGCTGCTGGATAGAGAGGGACTGGACACCATCTACTTCTTCGGCAATGAGACCACAGATGTAAGTTCGTGTCGGGAAGTGAAGAGCTAAAGTCCTGAGGTTTATACAAAACAAAACAAAAAGAGCATGAACACGTATATAAACAGCATTTAGACCCTGTTCAGACCAGGTGTTAACATCTGACAGAGGTAGAGGGCTCAGTCATTCACTGTGAATAGGTCAACAAGATTTTAAATCACAAACATGTTGGAGCGGTCCGAGGTCAGGGAGCGTATGAAGGTGCTCTGTAAACATTAACAAACTGAAATCTCACACTGTTTGTCCAGGAGGTCACATGACACACGTGGTAGGTGACTGAAAGAATTTCTGCTGTGGTTCGTTTTGGAGAAACAGAAGAAAAACCCGATGTGTAAAATGAATGATTCTCTCTGCAGGGAGGAAACGACTTTGAAATTTTCAGCGACCCGCGGACCATCGGTTTCACAGTTTACAGCCCAGACGACACGGCCAGACTCTGTCGGGAACTTTTCTTTGACGCTGCACCGAACGACTCCTGACGCACTGACACTTCTCCCTCCACCCGCTTACCCACAAGCCCCTCTGAGCTGTGGGTTCCTGCTGAGATTTTTTTATGAATTGATGATTTTTTTTTTTATTCTCCTTTTAACTTTCGGGGGTGATTTTAACTTCTGCGGTGATTTCTGAAGTAACTCAGTAAGTGTTACATGGAGACGTGTGTTAATAATGTGCCAGAAGACGTGTTGGACTGTGACGTGTAGCATGTAACAAGCTAACCGTAACGCTTCTTAAGATTACGAAAGAAAAGTGAATACTCCAGTAGAGTATAGAATGATGTTTTGCACTAACGTTGGAATAATCTTATACCAGTAGTTGGTATAGTTTGTTGAATTCTACTGAAGCACGGGGAGAGATGATGTTAAACAGGTGACTCTTGGATGTGAGATATTAACGGAACTTTGAAGAAGACGGGGACATTTCCTCCTCGAGAGTCGAGGACGTAAGAATCATTCCAGATGTTGTGACATCTCTGAACTGGAGGTAATTTATTGACGGTGCGACCCCCTGAATGTCAAACGTCTGTGTTCACCTCACAAAGCTACTGGAAATGAAAGAAGCATGATGTTGTATTTATATTTAAACTGAAGATTATTGACTCGATGATTTCATCTTAACCAGGGAACTAAGCTACTCTGACTCTGTCAGGCAGTGCGACAACTTTTAACATGAAATCCTTTTTTAAGCTGTACCAGGGACTGTAGGCTGATCGCTCGGTGACTGTTCTGAAGCCTGTTGCTTTTTTTTTTAGCGTAAAGGGTGTTTGTGAAAATAACTTTAATTCTTTTTTTAACACTATTATTAATTTAATAAACAAGTTAATGTTTTTATGAAAATAATTACTGTTGAAAATAGGAGGCTTTTGATATGTCACCTGTAAACATCATGAAGACACAGAATTCACTTCTAACATGTCACTGATGCAAACTGTAAGATCCGTCATGTTGTTGTTTTTCAGTCATTAAATATTTCAATTTACTGTAATAAATCTTTTTTGGAACATTCCACTGACTTCAGTTCTGCAGTGTCTTTACAAACCCAGTTAAACCAAACTGGGTTCTGACCTTTGCCCCTTGTTCAGACGTCGATGTTCGCCAGGCTGCAGATTCTCCTCCTCATCTGACCACTGGAGGGCACCAGACACGTTCACGTCCTGCCCGCACAGGAGACGTTTGAATTGAATGTGTAAAGTGAGGATGTTATTGTCGAAAAGAGACACTTCATGATGAGGATCTGAAAATGCTTTAATGTTCTTTCAAGGCTCAGCAGAAGACGTCACGGGGATCACCACCACTGTGGCTCCTCCACCAAACAAAGTGCTCTCTGATGAGACAAATCCACGAAGCTTCACGTCAAACTGATTCAGACAGCGACCACAACAGATGAGAGGAGACGAGACTCTACGGGACAGACGGAACAGAAACGATGTGACGTTCACCACCTGAATGACAACATTTCTGTGAGGGTGAACTGTATTGGCACCGGTTATGAAGTCATGTAGTTCACACGCAGATACGACTTCTTTCTAATAGTAGAAAAAGAGAGTCTGAATTTCTTTTTTTTTTTCGTGGCTGCAGATTCTTTCAAAAAACCGGATCTTTTTTTTTTTTTCACACTTCAAATTTCTTCTGTGCAAGCTTTTCACTCTAGTTCCCAAAATATAGAGCTTGTAATCTGAGGACACACAAATCATCAAATAAATATTTCAAATAAATAACCACAAACAAGACAATACAAGGATATGCAATCTCTCTTGCATTCACAGGAAAACACTGAACACATTTTCTTCATGTTTTTAAAAACCATATTGACTCACAATAAGGTCTGTTCTCTTCAGGTCCTGCTCTCACATTATCTTTTTCTGGATTCCCAACTTCTAATTTACTCAAACCTTCAAAAACTTTCTGGAATTAAACTTCCTTATCGTCCCTATATCATGTTTTTATCCGGTGACCTGAAACTCAAGAGAAGGAGGTCACAAGACTGTTCAATGAGGAGTTTTGCGTTTGTATTTCTATGCTCTGTTTATGTAGGACTAGCTTTTAAGAATCCCTTGTTTGCATATATGAGACCTGCTGCTTTGACTCTGTGTGAAGCTCAAGTGAGTGACGGTGGATCGTCACCCTGACATCTTTCTTTTAAACCCATTATCTCTGTAGTTTGATTCTCACGTTAACATTTTCTTTCCAAAGTGTACTGAACTGTAACTCCAGTTCAATGTTGCAATAACAGGTCATCTGCCCCTCACATGAGAACCTGGAAAGTTTGGTGAAGTAAACAAATGCATAAGAAGAAGTGAAACTGAAGTCAAGATTTTGTCCTAAGTCGTTCTCCCCTCCGTACAAACACTTGACTTTTGACTTTGAACAGAAACTAGAGATGAATGGTCAGTTTCACATACACAGCAAAGTCCTCGGTGTCGTAAACAGACAGTTCCTCATACTGCTCACTGTGCTGTGTAGGTGAAACATGTTTTTTAAGATAAGGTTTAAGCTCAGAATGTCACCAGTCCCAGGGAACCTCTCCCACCCCCACCCCACCCACCAGGCCCGACACTCCGGTTCTACGAGCTGATGATCTGCCCGGACCAGGTCTCGTGTTTCGTCCCTGGGTTGAGATGTGTGATCTTCACCTCCACCGCCTGCACCTTCAGGTTTTTGGGCGGGACCCGGCTCACTTTGTACGTGACCTCGTCGCCCTCGACCGGGACGTACTCCCCGTCAATGCTGTAATGGAGAAACATTGGGACGATGATGTGTGAGGAAGACAATTGTGAATTTGTGAAGGTGATTTTCATTGTGTTTCATTATTTAATTCGTCCCCAAACCTTCAGAATAGTAAAGAATCAAGACTGAACAATGTTGTTTTCTTGTGAACTGGATTATTTCAAGGTGCTCACAGACGTCCTTTAGAACTACTAACAAACAAATGGCCTCAGAGCTTCATCCTTCACACACAGTCTGGAGAGACTTTCATTCTCAGCCAATAAACTAATTGGCAAAACTGTCAAACACCAAACTCCTCTTTTAAAAGGAGGAGACAATTTCCCAGAGTGCAGTTGTTCACATGCACACATTAGAGAAGCATAGATCATGATGTTTGGCTCAGATATGACTGGATCCTCAACTGCATATTCGGTTTGCGTATATTTTGCAGATTTGCATTTGCTGAGGCTGTAAGAACATTTGATGTATCGCCTGCAGAGAGAAGTCGCTGTGCTCTCTGTCCAGTTACTGCAGGTGTAGCTGTGTCCTGGGAGAGCTGGGAAAAAAATAGCCATCCCTTTAAAAAAAAAAGTACCTGCTGTACATAAAACAATGTTTTTGCTGAGCTCTTTAGCTTCGTCAGGAGTTTTTGTAGTTGGTGCGTGCTTCAATTTGTAACTCAGCTAATGTTGTGTCTCTGCTGTGAGATCTGCATGGTTTCGTGTATTTTTTGCCACTCACTCTGAAATGTGAACGAAGATGTCTTCGCCGCCGTGGGAGGGCCGGATGAAGCCGTGACCTTGTGACCTGGAGAAGTTCTTACACACGCCCTTATACGCTGGACCTGAGTGGGCACGCACTGTGCTGCAGGCACGAGAGGAGGAGGAGGAAGACAAGGAAGAGCTCGCATCATTAACCATAAAATGATTCATCCCACTGTGACTCACGGTCGTATTGTTCCAGCAGAGAATAGAAACAAACAGAACGAGTGACAGTTACAAATCATGGTTCAGGCCCTTTTGACAGTGAGAGGAGGATTTATAACGGAGGTGAGAAGATGAGAAGAAGTGCGGCAGCAGGGATGAGAACGCTAATCTGCTGAGTCACAGTGTAAACAGGACAGAATTTAACCTTTCGTCACTGATGAAGAAAACCACGATAGAAGCTGTGAGACACGGCCGAGGATGTAGGAATATTAATATTCAACACTTTAAAGCATCAAAAGTAAAAGTACTCATCATGCACAACATGTCAGAGTCCGATTCTTGTTCCTGATGATTTGATGGACAAGAGCATTTTAATTTAACTGATCAAGCTGAAGATAAAAACTTGATTACAAAGTTTACTCCCACAGATAAGGTTTTGTTTTCATCAGCGTCTCGGAGTTTAGACAAAAACTACGAGACTGATTACCACAGTCGGAGGAGAAGCACTTTCATTTTGGTGCGGATCCAGGATTTTCTTTTTTCTCCTTTCTTTGACCTGGCAAGTTCAGGTGTTTCAACATTTTCTCAGTAGAGTGCACACTTCTCCCCCAACAGTCACATAATGAAACCAAAATTAAATTCACTAGATCTCAACACTTTGCACACACTCAAAACTATCAGTTCTCTAAACATGCCTGTTGGACCTTGGTGGAGGTTTGAGCTCTACTCAGTGACATTCAGAATGTAGCCTACAGCAATGCTTTGTATTATTTTATAAGCTCATACTTTATGTAATATAATCTGCAAAGCAACTACAGTTGTCAGAGTTAGTTGAACCACGCTATGAAAATAACACTTCATATGTTTCTAGGCTGTAAATCAATAACTATTTATTTATATATATCAAATGTAACATAGTTTGTTTGCCAGCTGAGATTTTTCCATATAAAAAACCCTTAAAACTGATCTATAAACATTAGTAAATTATGTATTAAGCATTAATTAGAATCCCTGTTTGTGTGGTACAGATAAATGTAGAGAAAAAACTGCAGTATTATTCTATGAAATATCACACAATGATTTACACGATGAAAAAAAGTCAAGTAGTTAATTATTTAAGTGCATTTCTATGTTCCACCGTAAATAAACTGATAAATAAATGAATACTTACGCTGAATAGGTGCGGGTGCGTTTGGTGGGCAGTGGGCTGGGCAGATCCCGTGGCAAAGGTGGCTCCTTCCCTTCCTCCCATACCCGGCTCCTCTCCCTCAGGAAGGGGAAGGACAGTGTGAGAGAGGCGCTGGGGGAACGCAGCGGAGTCCCAGAGGGAGATGTGACACCGGGGTCCGCCATGTCGACTGTGTCAAAGGAGGAGGACGATGGGGGGGGGGAGGATGGAGGGGATGTTGGATGCTGATGCTGCTCCTTGAGGCCACAGGCTGCTGATGTGTGCTGTCTGTCCGCTGGTGCGTCTGTGAGTCCTGGAGAAGACGGGCTCAGTGTGGGACGCAGGCTCGGCGGTTATCCAGGTCAGTGCTGTCGCTTCTAGTCTGTGGGGAGGAGAGAGACCACAGGGAGAGAACAGAGGAAGATCAGAGACTTGTCATGTGGATTTACATCTGATGTGGGGACAGAAAGCAGGAGAGGAGGCGCCTGCACAAAACCTGCAAGTCCCACAACACAAGCAATTAAAGGGATTTATTGAGCCAGTATATACGAAATGAACGGATCTATTTATCTTTAATCCAACACTGACACGTACATTACATCCTCTTCAGCCAGGTGACCTCGTCAGTACAGTCTGTGCAGTTGTTTCAGGGGTTATGGGAAACAAGCACATAAAGGTGAACTGACAGTGTGTGTGTGTGTGTGTGTGTGTGTGTGTGTGTGTGTGTGTGTGTGTGTGTGTGTGTGTGTGTGTTTACGCCCACTCATCACGGGCAGAGATGGAGATGGAGCACCGCACGCGGCGTGACGTCAGAACAGCTGCAGCACGCCTCCAGTGGTGCGTTCGTGACGTCAGCGCCCAGTTCCCAAACGAACGGTTTTACATACGTGTTCCACATGTTTCTACATGTTTCTACATGTTTCCACATGTGTTTCACATGTTTTATCCTGACACGAGTATAACGGAAATTAGTCTTATAAACACAATATGACACAATAAGACACTGCAGCGATCCTATAGTGGTGACGATTATCTGAACAGCTCGTGCACTGTGAGGGGACAGAGACACACGCGCACAACAGCAGCAGAACATCTGGATGTGCAGAAATAAAGATAAAGGAATTAGGAGGGTCATGGCTCCTCTGGCCCGGGTCAGGGACAAATCTCCTCCCCTGTCCCATGACGATGAAAACACACGACTGTCTATGAAACACACACACACACACACACACACACACACACACACACACACACACACACACACACACACACTTGTTTCTTTAAAAGACATCTGATCCATTGTTTCCATTCAAACACATTTCACCTCTTTGTATTTCCTGTTGATAATCGAGCAGACGGGTGGATGTGAATGAATGAGCCTGTGCTGATGGTGGCGGTGAAGGTGTGAGTCAGTGTCAGAGCTGTCGGACCACAGAAGTTGGACAAAAGCAGGTGAGAGGCGCGTGCGTGAGGAGCAGACATGCACATCTGGTGTGAGGCAACATCTGTCCTTCAACCACACAACACGTGAATGCGATCCGATTCAGAGCGGCTGTGGTGTCGAGCATGGAAATAACACAACGATCCAATAACAAAGACACACACACACACACACACACACACACACACACACACACACACACACACACACACACACACACACCCTGCAGCCTCACCAACAACCGTATATTCCCATAAAACGCTACTTACTGCATTAGATGCGCTGGTTGGTGGAGGACGGTCCGTGTGTGCGACACAGAGAGTGTCAGTGTGTGTGTGTGTGTGTGTTTTAAGTCGGTGTGTGTTATATAACGATGAATGAAATAAATAAATCGACTTCAATCCGAGCAGAGCGACGGAAAACCCTGATGTGACGGTGAGAGGAGGAGGCTGAGTCTGCGCAGCTGGCGGAGATTCCTCTGTGTGTGTGTCTGTGTGTGTGTGTGTGTGTGTGTGTGTGAGGGACAATATTGGTTCAGTACCATCATTTTCACATTGTGAGGACATTTTTGCTGGTCCTCACAATGTCAAAGTGTTTGAGGGTTTAGGTTAGAGACTAGAGACGTGTGTGTGTGTACTTGTGTGTGTATTTTATTTGTGAGGACTATTTTGAGCATAGACCTGAAGAAGTGAGGGGGGGGGGGGGGGGGGGGGGGGCTACAGGAACGCCTAGATTATGCCAGTGGGTGGCCTCAATAAGACACAAGTACAAAAATGTGTGTATTGGCAACACTGACCTTGTCAGGTGCATTAGACCTGATGGAGGCTAAGTCACGTCAAAACAATGCCTAACAGGTCCTGGATCAGTTCAGTGGTAAGATGTGAATTGTGGTGAGGTTAATGTTATGGTTGGGGATGAATTGGTCATGGTTAAGGTTCGGGATGAGGTTTGGTTAGGCTGCACACAATGAATGGAAGACAAGGCAAATAGGAAAAGCTGTGCAAACCTGTGTGTGGGTGAAGTGAGGACGGTGAGGACACTTCACTTTTTCAAAGGGCGGATTCAGGCACCTGGTTGTTAAGGTTACAGTAAGGGACTAGGAAATACACAATGCCAATGAAGTGTCCTCATTAAGACAGACAAGAATGTGCGCATGTGTGTGTGCGTGAGAAAAAGAACTCCTCATTCCTCATCATGTATGTAATCAGCTGGGGGGGGGGGGGGGGGGCAGTGAGCTCAGTGTGCTCAGTTCTTTGCAGGATGTTTATCATGTCACTCTCTTATTGCAGCTGCTCCCACTCTCACAGGCTTTTTAATGTTCTACACTGGACTCCAGTCGAGCTGTGGATCTTGCACTTCGTCCTCCATCGCACACACGTTAATGAAAACAGTTTTGCAGTGAGATCAGACAGCACACTGGGACTCACCGTTCCACTGAGCCTGCAGCAAAATTAGTTATTTATATGGTGAATGAGTACGTCCTGTTCATAAGCTTAGATTTCTATAGGCTGTGTCTCTGCAGGGCTAGGAAGGGAGGCTGCTGATAGAAACTCTTTATAGTCTGACCCAGTTTCACAAAAGACAACTGAGACAAACATCTACTGGCCACACAGTTGTCACATGAAACACAGCTCACTGCATCTCTGCTTGTACAACAAACATAGCAGAGTGTGCACGAGGCTGCGATCTGACAGTGACTGCAGAGGACAGAGGTGTTATGAACGAGCGGCACCGTGTCCTTTGCTGCCCGTCAAACTGCAGGATTTAAAGGCTAATCCCCTTTTCACATACTTCTATAATCACACAAACTCTCAGGTCACATCCACTCACGCTGATGATACGTCCTTTTTACTGAGGGATGAAGAGATAAATACTGAATATTACAAAGCTGTTTAAACAAACCTGGGGTTGACGTAACAAACATGGAACCCACTGAAGAAAAAACATTGCTGTAATGATTTTGAAATTCAAATGCGTCAGACCTCTGCCCATCAAATCATTTCATATCAACAAATATGTAACGGTTTTATTTCTCTCATTTTTGAACTCAACTATAATGATCTCTGGCCACACAAGCGTTTTGTCTGTGTCAGTTTTAATCCCCGTCGATACTCAAACTTGAAAGCGTGGATGATCATGTGACTGCTCATGTACACTGGGCACGTGAGTGTAATAATAGCTCATCGGCTGTAAAACTCCAGAGCAGTGTGGACGCCAGGAGTATATGTGAGTATTCAGCATAATGTGCTCAGCTGAAACAGTCAGATTTAGTGATCTGTGTATGTTGGTCACACTCAAGTCATGATGTCATTAATATTAACAACTCACTTCTTGACTTCTTTTTGACTTCAGGGTAAAAACCTCATGTGAATTATACCAAGTGAACAGTTTCACAAGTCAACGTGAAGCTGGTGTTTTGAGCTCAGTATTTACTAAACAGTCTCAGTGTGACAGTCACAGTGCAGGTGTATCTTGGTTCAGAGCACCTCCACTTTGTGTCTCTTGACAGACAGAGTTCTGTGTCTCCCGCTGAACGTCCCTTGTCTCTTCGATGAGTCCATTTTTAAACACACCAGGTGTCTTCTCCTTCCTCTGCCGTGTTAATTGTTCCACCACGACAGGAGGCCCAGCCCCGGCTCACAGATGGTTCCCTGAAACAGCAGCACACGGGGTCATGAGGATGTGAGTTGGATGAACGTTTGACACATTGATCAAAAACCTGCTTTTACACTTTTAACAGGTTTAACTTGTGCTCGTTTTGAGGTGTGTTCTTACAATCAGAGTGTACGGTGCCTCCTTCTTCACCCCGCCATCTTCTGCTGGTGGCGCCGTGGGCTGTCCCGGTTGAGCCGGTGTCTCTGGCTCTGCTGAGGCCGGGCCCGTCGGCGATGTATCCACGAAGACTTCATCCGTCACACGGAAGCGGATCTCCTCTCCCTGGTCCATGTAGAGGTCGTGGGCCCCCTCGTCTGTCTCATACTCCCAAAGCCAAACCTGCTCTGCTTCATCGCTGACGCTGCAGCTAAGGAAGACGGGACAGACCAGGGGCTGCAGCTACATTAAAGTAAGATTTCAATATTTTCCCATAATGCTTCTGCCATTATAAAGTGTGAGTTGTAGTACGACACCTACAGCTAACTAAAGCGAGAATGTTGCACCGATTTAATTACATCACCTGCAGACAAACTTAACTTCCTCCGAGATCATGAAGAGAGCAGACGTGTTTTGAGATATTGGATCCTGAACTGACTCAACAGAGAAGAAAACAACAAATCAACAGAGAAGACAACAACCCTCCACTGAGCAAACATCAGAAAACTGCATCAACTAATTTAACTTGAGCACATGTTTCTGTAAAGCTTCAAGAAGTAGATCTGCTCTCTCTTATGGACAAATGGAGCAGAAACATTTGAAACTAAGGCTCTAAAATGCGCGAAACAAATAAAATTGAATATGAAACAATAAGAAAAGTATCACAGGGTGCAAGAATTCTCTCTAAGTGCAATTAACTGAATGTGATAGACGAGGAAAAACTTCACTTCTGATGACATCACAACACTCGAGGGCAGGATACAACTTGGCAGGTTGTTGAAGTGACTCTGGTGGAATGAGGATGTCGTCGAAGAAGCCCATCGTCACTGTAACAGACAGAAACCGTGTTTACAGAGGAATCAAGAGAGAGTAACTGTGCGAGTAAACCAGATCTGATTGGATTTGAAAATACATTTATGGTGATTTAAGTTAAAAAACAAGAAAGTTACCGTGAACTCCCTCCTGACTGCAGTACTTGATCTTGCCGACCAGGATCTCATCGAGGAAAGGGTGAAAAACAACATACCTGAAATGAACTGACAGAGGGAGGGAGGGAGGGAAATTAATCGTGGGTAAAATCCAAAAACATATCATCATAATTTATTTCATCAATCTTGATTATAAAACATCTTGAAAATAAAACCGTGGGAAAAGTTGAGCTATGGATTTGATCTTATTGAACAATGTGGCTGAGAAGGAGATTCTGTGACACAGCCGCATCACATCGTACCTTTGGTGTGTGAGGCTCCGTCTCCAGGGAATATGTAGGAATCATCCAGTTTAGTGATGTCGTACAAGCAGATGCAGAGACCGACACTGTAGACGACCTGAGGTGACGAGGAGAGAAGTTCACAATGTACAGTGATCAACAACTTGGTCGCATTGAACTCATAGCATTAACATGTGCATGTCGTATTTGGTGTAGTGATATTTAGGGTTTCTGTGGGTTAGATTTATTATGAGCATTTTAAAATATTTGATACTGAGAGCGTTCCAGTCTGTGGAGGACAGAAGAGGAAGAGGAGAACTGATGAGGTTAAATACGATCACTGCATACGCTCCAAACAATGATTCAATCCATCAACAGAGATTTGCATTTATTTTAATAATGAACCCATTATTTGAGCCAGAAATATCAAAACGTTCTCACAGCTGGAGACTCGAACTCTCAGAGGTGTGTCGTCACAGATCAGCTGGGGAGGATCGAAACGCACCTTGTTGGCCAGTTTCTTGTTGAGCTCCTCGGCGATGGCCTCGTTCAGCTGTCGCTGGAAGTTCCAGGGAGGAATCCTGACAGTGTCGATCATCTCCACCAGCACGAACATGATGCACACACACACACACACACACAGAGACACACACACACAGTACACAGGTTGTGTGTCTCTGTCAGTCTGACAACAACTCTTCTTTTTCACCACAACATTCACTCTGTTACTTTCTCTGCGGATGACAACACGAGAGAAGTGGACAAATATCGACTATCGCCACAAAACTACACTAATCTGCAGCAAACTGACGTCGCCATGTTGCCTCCATGTGATTGTTTACGACAGCGGGTTTTTACGACATGTCGCAAATCTTAAAGGCACAGTGCACGTTTTCAATCCTGGTTGTTATTGTTGAAAATTATAAAAAAAAATTCTTTCTTCTCCACAGCGAGATGTTTGGTTGCTATGATTTTAGGTATAACATTAAAAAGATTGATTAGATATTCAGTGATATGAATCAGATATCATATGAAGATGTTCATGTGATTATATGTTTAAAAAGTTCCCAGTTCTTTTATATTACTGCATAAATAATTGGTATCGTCTATTATCTGTGTTAAAGTTTGTATCTTTGCAGTATTTTAGTTTTTTTTTCCCGCGTGTCATTTACAAGTTTTGTACAAAACTTAGTTTCTCTTTATTTGAAGTATAATCAGACCCAAATTCTATGAATATACACAATAGTTTCAGGTGACATACTGTACATCGAAGCTGGTAAATACTTTATAGAGTATTGTATAAATATACTAAATTGCTTGTTTGGAGCTTCATAGACATTGAACATAACTGTGTTGTGCAATACATATGCAGCTATACACAGATATTTAATATACAGGTGCACACAGGTATGTTCATATTTCTTTGAGTTAAGTGAACATGGCTGAATAAACTGACTTGAAATCAGCTCATTAACTGAAGCCTGATGTTTTGTTCACACCACAACACTGAGAATCCAATATTCTTCTCATCAGATAAAGAAAAAGACAAAAACTTTCACTTCAGAATTTCATCTTTATTAATTTTCCATTTATATTATATTCTCAATCTTGCAAGCTACAAAACTGCAGGCATTCTGAACCATCTACTTTTACAAAAATCAAGTTAGATGAAACAGGAGTGTGAGAGGGAATCACTGTTGAATGTGAAAGAGTTGATTTTAAAACTATCAAAGAAATCAGACGACGCCTGACCCGACAGAGCACACCTGAGCACAACGTAACGCCTTCATCAACAACATTACTTGACTCGACAGTTTACAGTAGCGCTGTTCAGGATTCAGTATTTTGTTAGGTAACAACACCTGATACACAATCAACTTATTATGGAGATGGTGATATTTTTGAAATGTGACATGAAAATGAGTGATTTTTCAAAAATAACTCATGGGTTACCATTATTTCGTAACATTTTCATTAGGCATCTTTGGCAGCATATACGATACACTGATTAGGAGTGTGTACGAGCTTAGTGAGGGCATGAAATAGGTTTTGTGATGATTCCGAAGTGTTGAGCAGTGAAGTTCATTTACAGCGGACTTTATAAGGAGTCACTTATGTCCATAAATGTCCTTAAAGTTGAAAACCTTTTCATCTTCAGAAAAATTACAAGTCCCTTTTCACTGTCAGAGCCCAGCAGCAATCAACAGCTACAATCCAACGTTTGTGCTTTCATTCAACACACAATCCACAAGTCAGCTGATCTGAGGAAACGTTAGGTTAATGTTGATCCTGTTTAATAAACAGCACAGGGGCGACTCTTTATCATCACATGTTTACATAAATGACACTACAAGAGGTCACAAACAGAGGCATCATACAGCATGTTATTTGTTCTATTTGCTAATAACTGTTAATTATTTATGTACACATCTCTATACAAAGGTCAGCTATATATCACAAACCTAGTGATTCTTTAGTACATAGGGATTCACCTCAGGAACTGTATCAATCCCAAAAGATTTTACTTTTACAAGAAGTGACAGATTTAGACTCTAGAGACAATCTGACACCAGTGTAGATAACCCCTCAGATACTTCCAAATACCAGGTCTGTCATTTTAAACCAGATAAAACTGCAATTTTCTTTTTCCACTACTCTAACACAGCAGTTGTGCTGTACCGCCACTGGAAAGTACTGTTTACTTCTCATTGAATGTCTTTGTTTAACTGTTCTCTTTACTGCTGCAACACAGCAGAACAATAAGTCGGGAGACCAGTGTTGCCAATAACAACACTAGCAATAGGTCATACAACAACGACAGCTCGGTCCAGTATCAGGAAGGGAAAAATGGTTTCAGAACATCTCCACTGATGAGGACGACTTCACCCACAGGACAAGCAGTAATCCCAAATAAATCATATCAGCAAAGACGTCAAATATCCCTAAGAAAATATATAATCTCACTTTTTTCAGTGGTGCACACTAAGTATGCATCATGGCAAGACTCTGGTTTCTATATAAGAATGATCACAAGTCTGGATCTTTCTACTGTCTGAAAACTTGTGTACGAATAATGAACTTCACAAGCTGTATGTCATTCCCCTGGAGTAACACACAACAGAAGTACGCTGAAGAGGAAAACCACACATAGCAAAGCACATCTAAAAACGACATCACTAACTCTACAAAGTGCTAGTGTACAGGCGACTGAACACTAGATTGTGCGTTACTTTGTGTAAGAGGACTGCAGGCCTTCTCGTACTGCGGAGGACCAAACCTCAACCTGACAGAACATTCAGCTCAGAGACAAACTGACAGACTGTCTCCTCCCACCACAGACACACGAGACAATTTGACACTGAATGATGATGTGAGGACAAACCGAAAAACTGGGAATTTAGCACAGAGAAACCAAACTGACATAATGTACGATCGGCAAAACATCTGAGCTGGAGGACCAACTGATCCGTGAGGCTCCGGGGAAAAGACCAAACATCTACTACAGAAGTGTAGAGGTTTCTCTGGACTAGAGGTGATTTTTAGCTACTGGCAAACAGGATTCCGTGTGTCTATACACCAGAATTTACATAAAATCTTGCCCGTGCTTCTTTACAGTAAAACAAACTTGATTACAGCCTGTTAAACCAGATATCAGGTGGTGATTTGGATTGCATGAGCCGGGCTGGTGAATCCAAAAAGAGAGGTGGCCAGGGCAAAGACACACACAGACACACACATAAGACAAATAACAGATGGAAAGAAAGAAATGGCAGGAAAAGTGCGAACGCAACAGCAGCATGTGCTCTGATTTGTTGTCCTAGTCTGAGAGAGACGACACAGAAATGTTTTCACACAACAGCGTGTTAAATCAAGCTATAAGACAGAGGGCCGAGCATGAGAAGAGCAGCAGCGGGTGCACACAGATTCACATGTTGACTGATGACAAATGAAGAAGTGTAAATAAGGTAGAGTGAATACCCAACATCTCAAACTGAGTGAGAGCAGGGTGGGCTGCAGTCGTTGGGTGGAGACTTACAGTAAATAAAAGTGAGTTTAACAGTTTGGCTTAAATCCACGATGACTGAGAAACACTTGTTTAAGTACATTCGTGTGAGTGAGAGGACTCAGCTTATTGAGCTGTTGGGATGGATACATGTTAAAAGGAGTCTGTGTGAATCAGGTTTGTATAATGCTCAATACGCTCATCACATAGAGTATACAGTATATACTAAATCTGATTATTCATGTTAAAGCTTCCAACAAGCCAGTTTCTGCGGGGGGGACATGGAACAACTTCCTCTTTACAGAAATAAATAAGTGAAACACAGTAACACAGTGGATGAGCATCTGTGAATGAAATGGTCGACTCGATGCTAAATTAACAAATAAGCTTCACAAATCTCAATTTACACTGAGGAGTGCTGCTCGTACGTGATGCACTGCTACGCTTCCGTTTAAGTCTGCCTGTCGCTTTCGTTCACAGTAATCTGTCTGTGCATGTATGTGCTTGTGTGTGTATGTCTGTGTGCGCTTTTCATCTGTACAGCGACCTTGTGTGTCTGTGGTCTGTGTGTGTGTGCTGTGTGTGGTCTGTGTGTGTGGTCTGTGTGTGTATGCGTGACTGGAGCTGTCCCCACATCCAGCCTGGTTACCATCTACCGTTAAAACTGTCTCTCGTTCCTTGCGTAGCCCCTCTCTAGGCCTCTCTATTTTGCTCCTCCCTTTTTTAAACCAACACCAAGGCCCCTCCTTCGTCCACTCCAACCAACTACTGGAGCTCCTTCATCCTGTTGAGGGCAGAGCCAGCTTTGAACCACTCGATCTGCGTCTCATTGAAGGTGTGGTTTAGAGAGATGGACTCCTGGCTGCCATCGGCGTGCTTGATCACTGCTGTCAGGGGCTGGAGAGGAACACCAGAGGCAAACAGGAATCACGTGTCAGTCATTTATCCAGTTTTTCTTAAACATAATGCTAGGGGGAGGTCGAGCTGTCCGTTGGATCAATGCTTCATTAGTGCAGAATATTGCTCACCTTGCCGGGGGACAAGGATTTCAGGCCAGAGATTGAAATCTTGTCGTTGGGGCGAATTTTGTCGTAGTCGTTGGGCTCGGCAAAAGTGAGAGGAAGCAGGCCCTGCTTCTTCAGGTTGGTCTCTGTGAGGGAGAAGCGAAAAATAAAGGATAACAGCAAGATACTGACTCGCACTTAATATCATGTAACCAGAGACGAGCTCTGTCTGTCAGGATTATATTTGATGCACAGAAAAACAAGGTCAAAGAGAATAATGCAAGTTAGTCTTTTTCAGAGTTATTGATCAGCAGCACTTCTCATGATGAATTAGCTGCTTCATTTACACAAAATCCATATTGTTGGAAATCGTTTCCCCCCGAACACCGAATGATTTTGAAAGCTCTATTCTAAACAGTCAAGCTCTCGTCTATTTATTTACCCACAAACCTAAATCCAACCTCCTATATACAAAACAAACTTATGTTCTGTAATTATAACTTGCAGAATCTCTTCGACATTGCAAGAGATATATTTATTCTAGCTGCCTGTAAACATTAATACATTGAATAAACAAATTACAACTATTAAGAGAGTTTCCTCTAACATTCATAGCAAGTGAAAGCAGCTCTAGACAAATTCATGTTTGCATGATTTACCGTGGATTCTGGCGAAGCTCTTAACGATGATGGCGCGTCCTCCAAGGTGCCGTGGCTCCAGGGCAGCATGTTCTCGGCTGGACCCTTCACCATAGTTCTCGTCTCCAACCACCACCCAGTTCACTCCACTGGCCTGGTTTCAGTTTAACAAAAAAAGTTAAACTGCTGTCAGGAGAGGACAGAGTTGGCAAATAAAGGCAACAACACAGAAAATCCAAGAGGCTTAGTTTAATAGCAAACAGAGTTTGCTATTTTAAGATTCAAGTCACTGAATCATCCAGAGAATATAAAAAAAAAAAAGAAACTATTCAAACATCAAACTCACCTTGTAGTGGCGGGCCACATCCGGCACACCTCCGAACTCTCCTGTCAGCTGGTTCTTGACTTTGTTGACGGCATCGTTATCAATGTTGACGGCTCCAATCAGCATATTGTTAGAGATGTTGTCCAGATGACCACGGAATTTCAGCCAGGGGCCGGCGGCACTGATGTGGTCAGTGGTGCACTTTCCCTTCACCTACAGCAGCGGAGGAAAAGACGAAGAGGAGGATGAGAATCGGAGGGAAGAGATTTCAGATTCTAATTCACTGTCTCTCAGTCCTTCATGTAATGTTTCATTACAATGAAGGAACATCCAACACACAGCAATAGTGTGTTTTTATATAACTTGTTGACAATAATAATATTGTTAAATCACAACTTTCCCTCCACTTCCTGCTCACCTTTATGAGGACACTCATGTCCTCCAGGTCTTTTCCATGCCACTTGTCAAAGGGCTCCAGAAGCTGCAGACGGTTGCTGGAGGGGCTCACGTCCACCTGAAAACCAGATCAGGGAGTGAGACAAAGTATAAATGCAAAGGGGAGTGAAACAGACAACTTCAAGATTAAACTGAATTTCAACTGAACACAAATTTTTCTGTCATATTACATAATGGTGTCTAATCAATTGAATGACCTTGACTGAGCCGCCCTCAGCTGGAGGGTGCTGGTAGGTGTCCTGGCCCGGGTCGAAATCTCTGGAGGGGAGCTCGTCACCAGTGGGAGGTTCCAGCTTGAATTTCTCTCCGGTTGGGCTGGTCAGGTAGTCGGTCTCAGGGTTGAAGTTGAGGGTTCCAGCGAGGGCCATCGCCGTGACAATCTACAATGAATTACAGAGAAATTAGTATGGAAATGCATTTAGATCTGTACGAGGAGGGACAGAGGCTGCGCATATGTCACTGCGTCTTTTGTGTAACTGAGCTTGTACTTTCCTTCATGTTCAATGTGACCTACTTACCTCAGGAGAGGTGACAAAAGCGTGAGTAGCCGGGTTAGCATCATTCCTGGCAGTGAAATTCCTGTTGAAGGATGTGACGATAGTATTCTTCTCTCCTTTTTTCACGTCCTGCCTGAAGAAAACAAAATGTAGAACATATCTTTTATTTAAACTTAATCACTAAGAGAAATGTTCTATTTGATCTCTAGAGTTTAATTTGTATCTCGATCCTGTGCGGTCAGAACCACTGTTAGCAGTCTTAAGCAATATCCATTACATCCAACAATTTGAAACGGTTTTCTTAGACCATAAATGTGTTCAAAGTGAGGAGATATATTATATGTAATTGTAACATTTTGGCCTCTGATTGATGCTATAAGAAAGTGAATCAGGAAAATGGGAATCCAATTGATGAGTATGAATCTGTTTTCATGCCAACATATCACTCTATTTAGATTTTTATGTCTCGATCCAATGGTAGTTTCAGAGGTCAGCAAAACTGTTAGCAACTGGAATTACTCTCTCGCACTCGTATACTTGAACCAGTCTGAGACCACGGAGACCCTGAATCAGTTTAACCTCGAGTGAACATTTTGACAAAATCTGAGGGAAATCTGAGACATTAGGTTCACAAATGCGTCTGCATTTGTTTATCATTTCATCATCATTAACACCCACAGTATGTTCTCTGGGAAATCCAGTCATTAGTTTTCACAGTTAATTTTCATTAACAAGTGTATGTGAATAAGGGAGGGGATACAGATCTAAAAGTGTTACCAAACAAAAGGTCACCAATGTTTTAAGAAATCATCATCTGGAAAATATTTGTTAACAGTGTGGCCGGTAGTTATCGAAATATTCTGCCCCGGGCCAAAGTGTTTCAGAACAGAGAAAGTAACAGTCATGACATTGCTGCTAATAAAAATGAGGTGCTCACCTGTCCCACTGTCCAATGCAGGGTCCACAAGCATTGGCCAGCACGATTCCGCCAACATCATTCAGGATCTTGGACTAAAAGAGGAACAACGTGATTTAGTTGAAATAATTTCCTGCGTATTTCCCACACAGGATAACAATCTAACTCCTATAGGTCACATACTGAAATCAGCTGTTGAGATTAACTGACTCACATATCCATCCCTCTCAATGGTGGCGCGGATCTGCTCAGAACCGGGTGTGACAGTGAACTGGGCCTTGCACTTCAGACCTTTATCCAGAGCCTGCTTGGCCAGAGACGCCGCTCTGCCCATGTCCTCGTAGCTTGAGTTGGTGCAGCTGCCGATCAGACCTGCAGGAGACGTGATGTTTGTTAACAGGCGCAAGAGGAAACTGACGGAATATACAAATACAGCAGCCAGTTTAAAGAGCTCATCAATTTTTAATAACACAAATTAAAAAATTAAATTGGAGGACAGAAAAGCAAAAGATAAGCAAGTCTGTTATTAACTGTAATAATTATACTGCGTTCACAGCTCATTCTGGTAAGTCTCTCTGAAAGCAGGAGCTGTAATGTGATCTGATCATATCTGCTCAATAACACAGGTAGAGCTAGAACAAAGAAAGAAATATCACATTCCATTAGACAAGGCAGAATATATGTTAAAATGTAAGGAAATATGGCTGTGTCACGGATACTGACCAACTTTAACCTCCAGAGGCCAGCCGCTCTTCTTAGCTATGGCCCCGATCTCAGACACAGGGTGGGCTAGGTCAGGGGTGAATGGTCCGTTGATATGGGGCTTCAACTGTAAGAGGAGGAACACAAGGCAGAAGGAAGAACACTGATAAGTACTTATTCTGCCTCATGCACCATCATGACCACATGATAAAGAACGAGACGAAGCAATGAAGGTGAAAAAATGAGAAGTTTGGAACATGCCGATAATAATGTTGTGCACTGTGTAACTAATGTCAGGGCTTTAACTCACCTCACTCAGGTTGATCTCGATGACCTGGTCGTATTCACAGCCCTTATCTGGGACCAGGTCTTCCTGGAACTGATCAGACACAGAGGCGATGTCTGAGAGGGGATGGAGAAGGAGAAAAGGTTGTTAATGAGTTAAGACACATTGAATGAAGATTAAGCAAACAGAGACAGTAAGTGACTGACCTCCACGGCCGGTTTTCTCCATGTATGTCCTCATGCGGTGGTTGTAGGGAAAAACAGACGTGGTGGCTCCAATCTCAGCGCCCATGTTACAGATTGTCGCCATTCCTGAAAATCAAAGCGGTTGATTTCATGTCTCAACATAGATATGATCTTTCACCAACAGTTTGAGTCTTGTTATGTATCTTGTCTTTACCAGTGCAGGAGATAGAGTCGACTCCAGGACCATGATACTCCACAATGGCTCCAGTGCCGCCCTTCACAGTCAGGATTCCAGCAACCTTCAGAATGACGTCCTTTGGAGAGGTCCAGCCTGAGAGGGTTCCTGTCAGCTTCACTCCAATCACCTGAGGGAGCAAAGCACACAGTCTTAAACTGATGGACACAAGACACAATCAGATTCAAATACATTTACATGATATCACATGATGCCAAAAACTCACATTGGGACACTTGAGCTCCCAGGGGATTCCAGCCATGACATCCACAGCATCAGCTCCACCCACTCCAATACAGATGGCCCCCAGGCCACCGCCATTGGGGGTGTGGGAGTCTGTGCCAATCAGCATCACTCCAGGATAGGCATAGTTCTCCAGGATGATCTGATAAGAGGATCTTTCACAGTCAGTCACACATTTTCCCTGTGTGACTCTGAACATTTTGGACTGCTTTCTAGAAATATTAGCTTCTTTAAGCACTAGAAATGTAAGTAAGGAACTGCAGACACTGTGTGATGGTGCAAGTTCAGTTACAAGATTTTAATAAGGGATGTTTGTGCATTGTGAGGTGTAGAAAAGTCAGAAAAACATTCATAAGTCAGTGTTCTTCACCTGATGGATGATGCCTGAGCCTGGTTTCCAGAAGCCGACTCCATATTTGGCTGCAGAAGTTGCAAGGAAGTTGTACACCTCCTGGTTGACCTCCTGTGTAATGAGTAATTAAAGAGGTGATGTAAAGTCTGTTCATGTAATTATAAAGGAATAAACTTGAGTGCAGCACTTAATCCTAAACCCTGTTACTCAACGAGACCTTCAGGGATGTGGTAAATCTGCAACATGCAACCTCCCCATGTAAATTGAAAGAAATAATAATTTCTCTTGTTCCACTTGTTCCAATTACTGTAATTGACAAAACCTCATTGGAACAGAGAGATACATTTATGAAGCTTAGCTGAGCTAGTGTTTCTCTTTAACTGCATCTTACCAGCACATTGATGAGATGGTGTGTTATCATACAAACACTTTCAAAGCCCACAGGCTTAGTGTTGTCGTCTTTTGCTCTGGGTATGTGTGTGTGTGGGTATATGTGTGTGTGTGGGTATATGTGTGTGTGTGTGTGTGTGTGTTTGGCTGTGAATGACAACTTGATCATAACTTGAAAATTAGAACTATATTCTTCACACCCAAACAATTTTACATTTCTACTTCTGCCAATGGCAATCTGCAACCAATGACTGTGCTTTAAAATATATTTACAATCAGTGGATAGTCCGTACCATAGCCCGCTGCAGGTCCTGAGCCCCTCCGATCTGAGCTTCAATCAGGTGATCACAGTGGATGGTGGAGGGCACAGCCACCTTGGGCAGACCGCTGCTGATGAACTGAAGCATGGCCATCTGCGCTGTGGCATCCTGCATGGCCACGCGGTCCGGACGCAGGCGCAGGTAAGTGCGTCCACGGTCAATCTCCTGCCCTGCAGGGTCATCCAGGTGACCATACACGATCTTCTCCGACAGAGTAAGAGGCCTGCCGAGCCTGTTGGGGTGGATTGTTGGAATAATGTTAATATTGTGTTGGGTTTGTAGAATCAGATAAAGAATGTTTTTAGTTGATACTGTTTGTATTTAATAAGAAATGCAGCTTTAGCTTCGAGGGCTCATGCATGAAATGTGTCATTTTAACCCATAAACTCTGTAACATACTATTTCTGATGAGTTGCAATAAATCAAGGTAAACCCTGGACACCAGCAACTATGACTTATCAACACAGGAAACTTTTACGGGCCGACTATTCCTTTAATAGTGAGTAAGGCATTTCCTATTCCTGGATTACAGCGCATGGTCAAAAGGGGAACAACAGGTCATCCAAAGTTAGCTTTGGCAAGTCAGAGATTAACTGTGCAACTGTTACTGACACCATCCATTCCTCCATGTGTATGTGCATGTGAACTTTTGAAAAGGGCAACTGCTGCTGACCTCCTGCGTACAGTGTTGATGTTCTCGTGCATCTTCTCATAGTTAATGCTGGAGCCGGGCTCAAAGCGGCTCATGGCCACCTTGGCTTTTGCGCTGAAGGCTGCGGAGACATGAAACCGTCTCGCCCCAGTTCCAAGGGCCAGCTAGACCGGGGGGAAAAATAATACAATTCAGACCATTAACATCATAAACAAAGTTTTATGGTAGAATTTAGGACCAACATATACAGCTTTTTATTAGATAATAACTATGGAGCGGAAAGAGAGGCAATTAACTTAACAATGAGAACACATAACCAGGGACCAAAATAGCTGAGGTAAGTTAAAATCTAATCTTGCACTGTAAGTGGCACCAATAGAAATTTGGCCAACAAACACAAAGACTACAGACGAATCCGCTATTTTATCCACCAAACTATTTTATTTCCTTTTATAGCTGTACTCCAACTATGCCAGTTGCCAAAAATGCTCTACTGGACTCTGTTCAATCATTAGAACTTGTACATATGACCTTTCTATGTAAATTACAGACAATGTGATTCAGCAAACACAGGCAGTGAAGACAGTACTGCTTCAAAACTCTTGTTTCATAAAAAAATTAAAAGTCAGGTCCAAATGATCTGCTCATTGTGCTGCTGTAATACGTAGAACAAAACATTAAATATACAAATATCACGTCATTATTGGACATAATATTTGATGGTTGATTTCTTTTATCTGAGCCTTTTAAGGGCTGGATACAACCTATGATTCCAATGAGTGAGGGTATGTGTAGAAGGAAGGAAATCTTTAAAGCAAGTAGCTATGTTCAGTTGCTTAATGTCGTCCTTTAGTGTTAATATTCAGTGGAAAGTCTCTGTGTTCGAGAAACTGGGTGAAAGTTTATACAGCTCATATTGCAGGAGTTAGCCTCATCCACTGGACCGTTACTGACAGCCCGACAGTCCGTCTCCTACACTGTTAATTATGTATGAGCACAAGAGGTACACATCTACTGTCTGTAACATCTGAATTAAAACCATTATAGAAAGTCAATCTAACTTTAAAGTGCCACCTTTTAGATCTTGCTTTTAATTCAGCTTAAGTCTGTATTAAAATTGTGTTAATGCCTATAATTATTTTATTATATCTATGTCTTTATACCTTATCTGTTATTGCCTTTTTACCTTGTTTTCCAATTGTGTTCCTAACACAGAACATTTTCTCTTTTCTAACCAATGCTTGTGTTGCCTTCCTTTGCCCTTTATTTTAGCAAAATTTATTTAATTACTATTAATGCTTTTTAATGACCCACAGAAACCCTGGTACGGTTTGTATATACAGTATTTACAACAATAATATAAGTTGAGCTTAATGAGCTTAACCCCCAAACTCAACTTTACATTTCAAAGAAAGTGAGACAGAGGACTGAGACGATGGACTTTTCTCCTAGTTTTATTTATTTTTTATTAAGAAAACAATAATGACTAACTTTGATAGTTTAAAAAAAACACCATTAGAGGATGTACGCATCATTGATTTGACAGACTTTATGGAAGATGTCGATATATACGATACAATACTACACCGATCAGCTGGACAGAAAATATGTAAACAATATAAATCCTATCCCGTCGTCCCTGAAGCCAAAGAAGTGGTGTTTAAGATCTTTAATGACATTTATCCAATCAATCATTTCTCACATTAAAGATTTAAATTCGTGTAATTTCTGTGAGAGGGACATTGAGACGGTGGAAAACGTTTTCCTCTAAAGTGATTTGGTGCGAGGAGTTTAGTCTTATTTTTAGAGTTGGCTGCAATTCAGAATTAAGATAAAGGGATAAACCCTGTGAGCGTGAAGCTGGAGTAAGGATAAAAAATAATAATTCTGTTAGGTGAGCATTTTATACATAGATGCAAATATTTAAAATCAGCAGATGAAAGAATGAACCAAAGATATTTGTTAAATACCTTGAAACTTCCTTGTGCTGCTTGAATAAAAACTTCTATCTGCTCATTTTTATTGATTTAAACATATTAAACAGGTTTGTAATCATCGTTTAGAATATTTCATTTTATTTTAATTATCTAGTTAAATAAAGAATATGACTGCGGGCCACTCAGCTGCGCAGCGTCGTGAACACAACTCTATAACCTTGTGATCACCTTGTAAACACCGGGACGCGGATGTGTGTTGGTATAAATGAGGTTGTTAGTGACACTGACTGAACTAAACCTGGTTATTATCGGTAACGATGATTTAACGCTGCTCTTCGTCAGGTGGGACTTTGGCTTCTGACCAGTTGGACCCGAGTCAAACGGGGACGCGGTGACCTGACGGGGTGGAGGCTCGTCGGTTACTTCGCTCCACATTCACCGGGCCCGGGTCAAACGTGGCAGCCGTGTGTCCGCGCCACACGACAGCAGACACACGTGGCGACGCGTTCACTACACAGCTACACAACTCAACACTCTGCGAAAGAGGAAATAACGTTTTCTTACCCGCAGCCTAGTGACAGTCAAACAGTAAGACGCCATTTTGTTCACTGACAAAGAAAGAGTGTCGCCTGACTGTGACGTCACGGGCCGAAGGAGCCCGTTATTTTCATCGCGGATATTTTTTTATATCTTATTTTATTATAATAAATAAATGTTTTATTTAAAATTAATGTTTTTATTTACTTTGCCTTTTAATACATACTAAATTTTTTTATTAACTTTGTCTTATAATAATACATACATGTTTTTTTACCATGTCTTTTAATACATACATGATTTTTAATTGACTTTGTCTTATAATAAATACATATAGTTGTTTTTTACCATGTCTTATAATGCCTTATTATTGACTTCTTTCTGATGGTGGTGGACTATCATTACAACTAGACTGCTTAATATACAATATGTCTACTCACACGACTGACAACTACTCCTCCATTCATTTGTCATTGCTGCTCCCTTCTTCTCCATCAGACACTTCATGTATAAATACTTTAAACATCAACACATCTCTATTATAACTGTGTTTTCTTAATCAATGTTGTAAATACTGTTATTCTTCGACACTTCTGTCTGTCCCGGGAGAGGGGTCCCTCGCTTGTGTCTCTCTCTCTTATTCCCCCTGTTAATTGTTTTTTTTTTTGGTAGTTTCTTCTTTCTTAAATTTGATTAATTGATTGATTGATTGATTGAAATAGCTCCAGAGTCAATATTTTATATTTGCATGCCAGCAAGTGACGAGTTAAAGTGCTGGAATATTCCCATGATAACATTTATGTTTATGTGTTGTGATTGTTAATCATAATATTAATTCACACACACACACACACACACACACACACACACACACACACACACACACACCAACACACACACTCAGAGTGATACGGGCGATAAGAACACCATTACCCACAAGCCTCTGGTGCGTGTGCGGCCACTGTGATTGGCTGAGCGGACGGTCCTCCCCCAGCTCAGCCAATAGAAACTCTGTTGCTATCACCGCTTATATTTTTAGCAAAGTGTTCGCCACCGTTCAGAAACTACACGTGTCCCTCCGCCACAGAAACTAGAGCCTGGCAGGTATTGAACATCTCGACGAAATAAATCTGCGTGTGTGTTTTTTTTATTTTGCTATTTTTTTAAAGTTTCTAGAAAGAAGATGAATGTAGGAATTGTACGTGTAATTGTTTGTTTGTATTTTTAATTTGTTTTTGATAGATAAAACCAGTGATGCAGAATATAATAATCTAGCAGCACATGTTGTGATTTATTATATCAAACATAACTGTAAATAAACTACACACACACACCACACACACACACACACACACACACACACACACACACACACACACACACACGGTGACGAAAGTAGTGCCCGGCGTCACGGGGGTGTGGGCGAGTGTATAAATACGCCGGGTTGTCAAACAGTAAAGTTTCTGTGGAGCCTCCACGCTGACTGTCTCCCTGACGCTCCCTGCAAAAAACCTGCAGATTAAAGCTGGAGCTGCCATTTTAAAAACACGCACAACAACCGTGGAGAGGCGAACACCCGAGCAAACAAATCCTCCGGGAAACCTGCGACCGCACAAGGGAGGATTTACCCCGAGAGACCGCAGGAGTCAGGCTGCGAGGAGAGGTGAGTGGTGAACGGTCAATCCGGGTTTATCAGCTCCATCACCGGCCTGTCAGGTGACAACCCCTCGGTCCTGTGTGCCGGTGTTTCCTCTTTGCTCGTGCGTTAAAATGCGCTGTGACCGTGTTGTTTATGCTGAGCAATGGGCTCTCCTCTTCTTCTTCTTCTTCTCCTCCTCCTCTTCTCCCCCTCTTCGCTCAATTACCTTAATCATTTAATCTACAGTCGACGGTGAAGGGATCCTCCACCTGCATGTCAGCCCCTGTCCCTCCTGCTCCACTGACATATGGTAGTGATTCCCAGGTAGACCCCCCTGCTGCCTGAAGAGCCAGAGGCTTGTCAGCACCAACCTGGAGAATACATCTGTTTTAGATTCTGCAAACCTGCTTTTAATGTCCCTCCTATTCAATGCATTTCAGTTTAATCATCCAGCAGGTGGATAAGCAACGTATTCTTAATTCAGTGTGTGAAAATCTGGATTCAGGATTCAACAAAACAAAAAAATCCCTCATATTCTCCTCCACTGACATTGTTTTATGATAGTCGGGCCTCCTTATGTTGCTCAGACAATTATATTTCTTTAACCAGGCTTCTGCTGCCATATTGTGGCTTGTGTTTCTTGTGAGATCACAGCGACTCTGCTGCTGTAACAGTTAAAACCTGACTTGTGGATGCTTTGCAGCACACAGCCACATTCCCAGCCCTCATAATGAGTCCATGTAAACAAAAGCAGCACTGTGCGTCCTGCTGTTGCTTTTGTTGCCTTTAAACAAAACATGCACGTGCAACATCTCACGCAGGTGAAGGATGCACATGTGAACACGGTGAGAGATGACAGATTTTTGCATTTTAATGAAATTGCAAAAGCAGGGGTTCGTGATTTAGATCAATGATCGCTCCCCCGAAGCAATATCTCTGCACATATTCACCGAGTTCTCCCTCTAATGTCATTGAATGACATTGGAGCTTGTGTATGTTGCTGTTGCCTTTTTGTAATGAGAGGAGCAAAACGCAGTAGAAGCTGTGTGTAGCTTAGCTCTTGCATGCACCCATGGTTTTTAGTTGTGATGGCCATTGCAGGTGATGAGCCAGTGGATGCTCCTGTGGTCGAGGATCCTTTTCTTCAGTCACTTTAACTCAGGTGGCACAGGGAGGATTTTGCACCACAGATGATGCAAAATGGGCTCCTATTTATAGCCCATAACCAACCCCCATCTTATCCCTCAATGTCACCCTTTTCATGCAAAAGGAAAATGTAAATCTCATCTTGGCCTGTCACTCCCTCCGCCCTGCGTCCAGCTGCCGCAGCTTTATCTGTAATAACGTTAGAATTGTCTTTTAATCAGAGGCGTCTTTCTAATCTTAGCTACTGAATCCCCATCTGGCAGGGAATGTGAGTGAATTGTTTGTGTGTGTGCGTAGGGGGGAGGGGATGATCGTGTGCGCACTGCATGGTGGGACATGGTGTTCTGTGGAGTCGATTAACTGTCCTGCCATTTTATACTTCTACCTCAGGGAGTCTTGTGTTGTTGTTGTTGTTTTCTTCCTCTTGCATATAGTCTCTCTTTTCTGCATGACTCTGCGCGGTGATGCATGGCCTCTGCGACTGTGTTCCAGCCTTTAGCATAACACACCTTGTGAGATCGGTTTCAGATTATAAAGGATTTATGAAGCCCACAACACAGCATCTGTTACATCAATCAGTACATCCTGCTGTTGTCAAAGTCAGCCAATAGAAAACATAAAACATTTGTAATTGTTGTGTGTTGCTCAATAAAAATAGAGGATATGTAAATATACATTCAGTGAAAGTACAATATTTTCCCTTCTACGTAACTTATAGTATCCATGCATATATTGTATTGTTAGAAATATTATTCCTTATAAAGACGTTACATTGGTCTTGCCCCAAACGCTGTGAATCTATTTTAATTGTCTTAAATCATTTTCCAATAAATTCGACTAATGTTTGCCCCCATAGGTCAGTACAGACAGGCCTTGTTATATCGTGTAGAACAGTGACATTTCCACTCGTCTAATATTTGCAGATGTGTACTGCTCCTGCTGTCACTCGGCTCAAGGCTTCATCCAGACTACCAGGTTTTCATTTGTTTATTAGATTGCTTGAATAACAGCTTGTCTCACATACATGGAAACAGTTGTATCCTTGTAAAATACAGAGTTTAGCTGCACAAAAGCTGATTTCAAAGACAACAGGGTCTGCAACACTTGTAATTGTTTACCATGTTGCGTTCTACACTGGTAGCCAAGGCTTATGCCTAACGAATCAGCGACGGCTATGTCTTGACTGAAAAGACCCAATCAGCAAGTGGTTGTCATCGTTTCTGGGGTTTTCAACCTAGAACGGGACCAGCAGCATTTCCAGACTTCTCCATTTTAGAGGCTCTAAAACTCTGTAGCAGTGTGGAGGGCGTTTCAGTAGCAGTGTTAATGCGTTTTCAAATAAAAACATATTTGTGGGGATAAGTGTGATACGTTAACTTAAAGGTACAGTGTGTAGAATTTTGTGATGTATAGTTTTGAAATTGCATGTTGCAGCTGAACACCCCTCACCTCATCCTCTCTTTCCAAACATGAAAAAGAACCTGTGGTAGCCTTTAATTGTCATAAAAACTCAAAAGGTGTTTAGTTTGTCCAGTCTGGACTAATGTAAAAAACATGGAGGCCTCCGTAGAGAGGACCCCCTCAATGTAAATATAAAGTATTTGAATATAAAGGACCTTTCCTGGGGTTAAGAAAATTACAATTCATACAATTTATATGAAATGAACCAGTGAAAACACCATGAGGATTATTCTACAGGAAATTTCTGCCAATAGTTCCCCTTCACCTAAATCTTACACACTGGACCTTTAACTGCTCCACCACCATCTTGTACATTTCAGTGGTTTTAGTGCTACAAACCATAGTATGCAACAAAGACAAAAAACAGTAATGAAAATAATGAGAATCACTGAAAGTCTATTTATTCCGATGGCACCCCTGTACAAAGAAGCTTTGTGTGTCCATCAAGTACCAGTGTGATCAACAGTCTGCAGCTAAATAACAATGACATAACAACAACATTCCTCAGGTCCTTGCCAAGTTAAATGACTTCTGTCTTCTGTTTTCTTCTTCACAGCCGTGACAGCGAGAAACAGCCTGCAACCCTCTGCCCTCTCCTTCAAGGTGCCTTTACCATGGTGACACTAACAGAATCATACATTTTACACTAAGCCAGAGGAAAACCTGTGTTATTGTCGCATCTTTTCACGGTCAGCACCACCATATTGAAACACTTTGCTCCCAAGACGGCGCTAAAACGGTGCAGCCATGCATCTAGAAGTGAAGGTCGCCCTCAACTTCATCGTGTCCTACCTGCACAACAAGCTGCCTCGGCGTCGAGCTGACCTGTTTGGCGAGGAGCTGGAGAGAATACTGGTGTCTCGTTTTGAGGGACACTGGTACCCAGAAGCCCCTCTTCGGGGTTCTGCCTTCCGCTGCATTCACCTGGGAGCACAGAGGGACCCCGTGGTGGAGTTGGCCGCCAAGAGAAGTGGACTGGACACAGAGGAAGTGCGTGCAAATGTTCCTGCACAGCTCAGCGTGTGGATTGACCCTTATGAGGTGTCCTACCAGATTGGAGAGAAGGGGGCAGTAAAGGTGCTCTACCTGGAGGATCCTCCAGGCCTCGGCTGTGATGGTGAGAGGGCAGAGGGGTTGATCAGAGAGGGAAAAGGAGATGCAGAGACAGAGGAGGCCAAGAATTTGGGCTTCAACCCAGATGCTCAGGTGTTTGTGCCAATTGGAAGTCAGGCATCTCCTGCCCTCATGCCATCACACTCCAGCTCTCCCACACCTCTGTCTGCCCAGTCCTGCCCCGGGCTCTTCAGCTACCCCAGCTCCAGCACACCCACCGACCCTGCTGCCCACTCCTCCAACACCTCTACCCCTTCCCCTCCCAGCGGCGGGCTGCCCTACCTCGCCGCTCAGCAGCCACCCTCCGCTCTGCCCTCTGCCCGCCCACAACCCATCACCTTCACCACCGCCAGCTTTGCTGCCACTAAATTCGGCTCGACCAAGATGAAGAAGTGCACCGGGACCGGGTCGCCAGCCAGCTCTGGAGTTGTCATACCACCTGCCCAGAGAATGCTCACCCGCTCTCCTACCACCATCTCGACGCCAGAGCTGCTCAAGCACAAGCCTCTGTCTCTCTCCTTGCACTCCCTCGGAGGTCCTATCCCCAGCCAGCTCTCTCCCAACGCCAAAGAATTTGTCTACCCAGGATCCCCGGGCCCCCTTTACTTCGATGCTGACACCCAGCCCATGCAACCTCACGCCAGCCCTTTCCAGCCGCCCCACACTGTCAACACCCATCCGTCTTTTGATCCCTTCTCTAGCCCTCCTCCTGCCCAGAGCGTGGGCATCATCAGCAGCAGCGGAGGAATCTCTTACATAGAGAAGCCGCCATTTGTGGAGGGTTTAGGAGGCTACAACCTGCAATATCCCAGCCAGTCTTTCCAGCCTGTGGTGCTGGCCAACTAAGCCTTCATTTGTAATGAGTTGTTGGGTGTTAGGACGGTGACGCTCCTGATATTTTCAGTTTTTCTAAGAAATTGTTCTAATACTGATACAAATTAAGAATTAGTTTTACTACAAAGATTTAAAATTTCATTTCATTCACTGAATATTTCATGTGGTTTTTGTTTTTAGTTCCTCCACGACCTCTAACCCTGCCCTGCCCCCCCCCCCCGTGTCCATCGCTGTTGCCCGTCACGTTCCATGTGTTGGCTTTGATTTGGTGGGTGGGAGTCAGTCACTTTTCTACTTTGAGTCCTTGCCAATCTCTTATGTTTATTGTTTTTGCATTGAATTTTAATGCGAGAGGCTTTTTTTTCTTCTTGACTTGTAGTCTAATGGACACGGCTTTAGTATAGCGCCATTTTGCACTGCACTGTCATGCTGTGGAAAAGGACCTGGCCAAGTCCTGCAGGGAACGACGGCTGTGGAAAGCTCAGCACTTTGCTCTGCAATCTGCTCTGCCCTACTTGCCACAAATACAAGGGAAAGGGGGGCTCTGCTGTCTCTGTGCGTGCAGCTCTGTTTTGTTGTGGCTTAGCGTGATCGGGAGACTCACTGACTGTGCGTTGGGCCCATTACCCTTGAAACGCACTCGTGCACAGGCATATTTTGAGCTGTTGTAAGCGGGTGTGTTTTGAAAGCAGTTTATCGTCAGCTGGAGTGTGTACATGGCAAGGGTTCAAATGAAGCTAGAGCAGAGGAGGGAGCAGGAAGGAGACATTGGTATGTTAGGGGAGTAATGAAGTGGAATGTATTGTACCTGTCAGGGGAAATGTTGGTGAATGTGAAAGGCAAACTACGTGCTGATACCTCAGTTATACAGACAGGGACGCAACTTATGGTCTCATACATATTCAAATGGTGATGCACACACACAAACATTTAGAAATGTTCACATTCACACTATTCCAGTCAGCAATGTGTGAAGGTGAACAGGCAGGGACGGTGATGGGGGGGGGAGGGGATGCAGCAGCTCAGCAGTGGGGATTGTGATAAATGGCTTAGCATGACTTTGACTATGAAGGAGAGGTTTTCCTCTGCATGAGAGGAGCGAGGGAAGACGGTAGGAAATGAGAGAGCTAGAAGCAGCTCGAGGGTTCTGTTGCCTCGGCGGCGTCCAGGGGTGTATTGGCTTAGAGAGCGACACTTTAAAACCCTGAGCACGTTTATGGTGAGCTTAAATGGTATTGAAGCCAAAGGCTCACACCATTCTCTCCCTCCTCTTGAAATTCTTCAGTGATCTCTGCTTCTCTGGCTGCTACAAAGAAAAACCAGAATCCTACAGCTCGGGTTGCTCTGTCTCTTTTTTCCTGGTTGTGGTGAAGTGAACAAAGATGAATGTTCTTTATTGATGTGTGGCTTTCGTTGTTATATTCGATGGCTCATCAGATCACTGGAAGTCTGTTGAACCAGTCGGGTCCGTGTTCTTACTGGAAGGGTAAACCCCCACGTGTCCATTTGAGCGGTCCAGCACTTTATTATTGGGCTTCTGATGCTCTGTGTCTCCTACAGACGTGAGCACCAAACCATTCCTTTGGCCTCTTGTTTGGTTAAGACACTTTGGATCCAGCTGTCGTGAAACGCTTTAGAGATTCAGACACGAGCTAGATTTGTATTTAAATGCATCACGCAGGTGTGGAGATGCCGTCAGTCCTGTCCGTTGATTTAAATGTTTTCCTTGTATCCATAAGTGTTTTTTTTATGACCCCAGGACCCTTGACTTGTGCTCACACTGGTATTGCGATGTCACAGCTTGTCATATGCATGGAATATTTTTTCTTTTTTAAGGGGATATGTACATGTAGGGAGTCTCTGTGAAACGTGGCTGTGAGGGAAAGATGAATTTCTAACTTTTTGTTTTGTAATTTATTTCCAATATTTCTATATTTTTGTTTTTTTGCAAATTATCACTTGCATTTGTATGAGTAAGAGATGACTGCAGTCCAGGAATATGTGTATATAAAAAAAGTTCTTATGTTGAGATTCTTTGTTTAGTTTCTTACATGCTGAGGTTATTTTTTCAGAAAATAACATGAATATATGCAAACTGAGGAAAAAAATAAAGATGTACAGAATAAAGTATTGAATGTTTATTGTATTATGTAAGCATTTGTCTAATAAAGACGGGTAAATGTATTCATTCTTCAAGTTGGGTTTGGAGTTTAAAGGCATGAATGTTTACAGTGGGTTTGTGTAGGAAAAGATGGCGACAATATCCCCACAGGCAGTACATTTAAACCAAAAATCTTTACATTTCAAATTCATTTGATTCGCAATATCCTCCTCCCCCTCGTCATGTGAATTTATTGCATTTCATGTTGTTAACCCTGTTATTTAAAAACACTAAGAGTGGTTTCCCCCCAAACCCTCCCTGGATATCTGATTTTTTAAAGCGTTACTCACATATTTATTAACTCGCCTTCTAAATATTTAATTTCCCAACAAATTTTACTTTCTCATCTGTTTTTGTTTTTCTCTCCCCCCCCCCCCCCCAGCCTGGTCGTCTGGTCCTGAAACTATAGCCATATCCCAGACTGTCTTTGCTTACACAGATGCTCACCCTTCTCTTGTGCAATGTAATGCCATAAGTTAAATTACCCTGAAAGATTCAAGGGGTTTCTACCTCTCTCTGCACCCTGGGGGAAAAAAATAAAATCAATATATGTATTTCTCTTCAATAGGAAGACAGTGTTAACGTCAGGTTTGGAACAATGGTGGAAATGAATGTGCTCTGAATGAGATTCTGATCTAAGTCAACCCTGGTTGAGAAGGCCTGCGTAAAACAAACTGCTTCTCTTATTGTGTGTTTAAAAGTCTTGTGGGGGGGGTTTTAGTGACATGCGTGTCAGAAATGTTCCTTCTCTTCCCTACATGTGTCAGATTACTCAAACGAGGCCGTGTCTCTAAATTTCCTCAGATCTGTCTCCTGAGGTGAGAGACGTGTTAAAGCTGGTTCTCTGTCACATTTTAAGAACGTGTGCAGGTTTGTGTTGAACGTTTGGGAAGAGATTAGACAGCATTTCTAACACGCCACAAATCAACTGGAAACACGGGCTGTTCTACAATCAGGGTTGATAATTACCGAAGTGGGAAAACAAGAATTTTGTATTCTGATGTCCTTTTGCTTATATCGATGTGTGCGTTTTATTTTGCACTTTGGAGAATTTCATTGTCATAAAAGAAGTTTATTTTCTATGTAAGATTTAACATTTAAGAATAAATGGATATAATTAAAAGTTCAGAAGATGTATAAATATATTGCTTTCTTTCCTGCCTGTATTTTATTATTTTTCCTATTTTGTATCAGATCTGTACACGCTGTAGATGTGTAAGGAATCTTTCACTACTGAAATGCAATGACCTGTTTTCTGTGCTGCCCCTCAGGAATGGGGGAGTGACTATTGCAGTTTTCTTATTGTATCAGATTCTTTTTTAAGTTTGTAATAAAAACAGATTGGCGAAAAAAAGCATGGAAAATAAGCTAATTGTGTCGTCCTCATTGTTTCTGGGCTGTAAGAGCCTCCGTTGTTTGATGAAATAAATCTTAGGCTTTGTCTTAGATAATCCCCCCCCCCCCCACCTCTTCCTGCATATTTGTGCGTCGTACTCAATTAATGTTGACCATGTTGCACATCAAAGATTTGGAAAAAGCAGGGCCCCCCCCCCCCCGCCTCCTTCCCATGTTCCTGTGAAAAGCCTCAGATGGAAAATGCCGGAGCAACGTGTCCTCCTCTCGCAGTAAATAAATTCAAGTGATGTTTTGATCAATAATTCAAAGCAAAGATGAAATTCTCAAATGGTGAGGAGCCAGATTGCTCACCACCTACCTCAGCTGGACCCATCCCAGCAGATATTACTTTATATTTCATCATCCAGCTCTGTCTGTCTGTGTCTGTCTGTCTGTCTGTCTGTGTGTCTGTCTGTCTGTGTGTACATCTGTCTGTCTGTGTGTGTGTGTGTGTGTGTATAAGATGTGAGGCAGGGCTGTGCCTCTTACAGTAACATGTAGTGGTGTGACATTAACATGCGTGACTGGTCTCCTCCTTGGTTCGTCTTCTACGTCTCCATCGCCCACTCACTGCATCCACCCCTCCTCCTCCTCCTCCTCCTCACATGTCGTCAGCTGCATCCCTCTTCTCCATCTTTCTCTGTCCATCCCCTTACCATCTTGTTGCCCCCCCCCCCGCCACCCCTCATCCTTCCCATTCTCCTTCACCCAGGCTCTTCTTTCCCTCTCCCCTCAGCATCCTTTTCTCTCCCATCTCCTTCATCATTCAATCCACCCGATCCTTTCTTCTCCTTGTCCCCCCCGTCCTGATTCCCAGAGCCCCTCCCCTGCTTTCCCCCCACACACACCCATCCCGCTGCTCTTTGAGGCTGCTGCTGTTACGCAATGTTGCTCCCCTGTGTGTTGATGTGATCATTATGCAACATCTCCTACTCCTCTGGAATACTGATTTGCAGCAGGACCGAGGCAACAAAGGGACAGTGAGAAACAACAAAAACAAAATCACCCTGTGTGTGCATGTGTGTGTGTACATGTGCACTCGGTGTGATGTGTGCGTGAGTAACGAGGAGGAGGAAGTTTCTCAGCTTCTTGTGATCCATTGTCTCTTTGTCTCTCTGCACCGTGTTCACATCCCAGTTCAGCCACAACATTAAAACCCTGAGCCCACATGTCATTAAATCCCAATTTATTTCATATACATGATACAAGATACAGTTAGGACATGGCACTGCAGCTGCATGTGTCCTATACAAGGTTAGGACGATACAAAAACACCCAACAAAAACATGTTTATATAAAAAGAGAAAATAAAGTAAAACACCACATAACAAAACTTTAAAAACGTTTCAAGATTTTTTTTGAGGCGAATTGTTGCTACTTTGAAAAGCAACCAAGGACAAATAGTGTCAGTGATGCGAAAGCACCTGAAGCCAATTCCAACAGTTCCAGACCTGAGCCTGAAGACAGCAGTTTAGACCTTCAGATGTGCCTGTGCTAGCGCCACCTAGAGGCAAAGAAAAGAATAGCACTCTGACCGTTCTAAATGTTTTTTTGTGTGATACTGAATATCTTGAATTTTTTGAATTTTGCTTTTTATAGAAAGACATATGTTTTATTAATTATGACTCTGGACAGATTACATAACGCTTTCACGCCCTTTTTTCTGATGATAAAGGTTAATGTAGTGGAGTGTACTGTGAATTCTTTAACAGGGGAAATAAAACACCTGAAACAAAGCTGCTGTGAGTTTATCAGAAAGTTGGGACACGTCTACATCTGCAGGTCTAAACCACTGCTCTTCCCAGTTATCGCCGCAGGTTGGCATGTGTACAACGCAACCTGCAACCCACTGAACCCTAATGAGCAACAATTACAAGCCAGTTTCATGAGGAACTTTGCATCAGTAAAAGAGATTGCTACACACTGGATGCTGTACCGTAAAAGATCTTGATTTACTGTTGGCCAGTGCCCTCGGTCAGTCTGATGCAGAGCATTTCAATCTGGGTTTTTTTTTTTTTTTTTAAAACAACTCAAAGTTTTGCATCCATCAACTCCACTGATGTAGAAACCGCACAATGCAGTCGGTGTCAAGTTTGTAAATAAATTACACTGCTGAGAGATGTCAGTTCCTCTACACCAGGTGGAAAATGAAACACGGGGACTGTCGAGAAAACACAGAAGCACCAACTGATCCAGTGTATCTAGATCGATCCGGAGTCAAAAAAACAACAACAATCCACACAGTGATCAAAAGATGCTGTTTTCAGCTCGTGTGTACCTCAAGGTCGAGCACTGGCTGCACACGCTGTCACGCAAACACAAGACATCAGAGCTGAGATGTTCCTTTTTGACCGAACTGTACAACAGGCCATCAGCCCACCCATCCAAAAACATATCGAGTTTTCAGTGATGGTTTACAGATGTAAGTACACTTGGTGTATAATAGTCAAGAATAAAAAGAAATACAAGTTTACTGGGTTTCATGCATTAGGATCCTGGACTACAGAGGATCTAAACTGGAAGCACAAAGGACTTAGGGGCATTTCTATTTAGTACATCATAGCAACTTGTACATACAACATCACTGAAATTAAACGAGCATTACACAACAGAGTATTATTGCCATATTTATTTTCCTTTCCAAGATTATGGTGGTTATGAGCACAAGCCGACCGACCACATGATCTGCATCAGTCAAAGACACTTGAGATATAGAGTCCTGTAACAGTCCGTAATGTATTTGCTAATCCAAACACAAACTCAGCCACTTTGGCTAAAAACAACCTTGAAGTGGGATTTGAGGTTTTGCCAAAAGGAGCTGAGCTGCTCTGTATGTGCTCTCTGCTTCAGCGTGCACCTCCCTGTAGCCCTGCTAAACCTTTACCCATTCAAAACAAGAAGTGGTGGATGAGGTAAATAAGAGTGTGTCTTGTCCTTTTGCTGGTCAGACACTTACTGTATGTAAAAACCTTTTAACGATATAAATCTGTTGTTAAAATAAATATCCAAAAGCACAGTTTACCCATTTAAATCCCTGCTTTGTCATTGGTTTCATCAATGTAAATATTGATTCTCAAAGGAAATGGAATAATCTGACATATTGTTGTACATCACAATCAACAGATGCATTATTACCATCAGAATAAATACAGCACTCATTGACTATTTGGCAGATATAAGGAATAGTATTGGGTTAATAAAGACACAGTCTGGATTCCTGTCGTAGGAAATAAAGACCGTGAGACAATCATTTAATTACAAGATTCAGAAGCAGTCCACCTTGGACCTGGCTAAATGTTTTTTAAAAATCAATCCAGCCGTCACTACACCATGAGCAGGCAGTGGCTCTAGCCCCCTCTACTTGCAGTGTGCAGTAAAATAAACATCCCTATATATGAACGTACCCCTCCAGAGGCGAGGGCCCTGGAGATCATCGAACGTTTGCCTTTGTCCGCAAAACAGGAACGTACAGGAAAAAAACTCGCTCCATCTCTCCCCTCTTAAAACCACCGGTCGCCCAAAATCTGTCTTTTTTAAATAAAATATTGTGTGAGGCCCTGGCAGCCGATCTGAGGTTAGTGGAAAAGGAAACAGTAGCTTTAAACTGTAGGTCATGCATTTTGTTTTTATTTGCCTCATAAGCTACTAAGTCTCCCACTGTGGTAAATAAGTTCAGATACCTGCCACCACTAGAAATCTTTACACACCTCCTCTTTAAGAAAAGGTGCAAAAATGAATAACACACCGATACACACACATTTGTATGTGATGCTGGTAGATGAACATATATACAAAGTGTTTTGTATTTTTGTGTGTGTGTGTGTGCAGATGTGGATTACAAAGAGGGAATTAACTGTGACTTCATCTCGCCACTATCGAACTCTCCTCATTTCCTCCTCCGCTGACCTGAGCTCTTTGACTCGTCTCTCTCTCACTCTTTTCAGGCTGCGAATCCACGTCCTGCTCCTGAATTCATGTTTTCATCTGTCCCTCTCCTCCCCTGCCGTAAACTTCTTCCCTCTGAGCCTCAGCTGGACTTTTTTAAAAGGAAGTACTGACACAAACGTAAGTGCAACACAAGGAAACGTGAGGGACCACGTGCCCCTTTCTAAATACACGACTTCTAGCTGACGTTACTCATGCTTTGGTCCTCTAAGGAGAGCTGCTATGCAGTGAGGAAAATGGAATTGTGTGTCGTCGTTTTTTTAAAAACGTGTGACTCTTTTGTACCAGCCTGCTCTTTTCTTACTCCCCAACGTCTCTGAAACCGTCTCGAGACAGACCAAGACTTCATGTGTGTGTGACCTCGGGAGTTTCCACGATCTTCCCCTTTGCTCTGTGAGTGTAGGAGCCAGGCGCTCTCCACAGGCCGTCCTGTGACCACCGCTCCCATCATGCCTCACTGCCTGCCAGTGTGTATCCAAAACTCCAGCATCAGGTTGAAATTAACAACAACTAGAGCACAGAACACAGTGACTGGTGGCCAGCAATGACAAAAGTGCAAATTGAGATTCCCTTGGTATTTTATGTCTGTGTTGAATTTTGCGGGGAAGGGACTTCTGCTTTTGTCTCAGTGACACTTCATGGGTTATATTCTGACTTCTCTACAGCGGGCCATACTTCGCCTCGTACCGGGCCAGGATGTTCTTGCAGCGGCCGCAGTCCTTCCGCATCTCGGCCACCTGCTGCCTCAGCGCCGCGTTCTCCCGCTCCAGGAAGGAGGCGCGCACCGTGATCTGGTTCTCCTTCAGCCGCCGGGCGTCACGGGAGCGCTTCGCTGCCAAGTTGTTCTTCTTCCTCCTGGACCAGTACTTCTCATCCTGAGGGGGGAGATTAGAGGTGAATGAGAGGAAGGCATACTGGAACATTAGCGATGGATTTGACTCTTTATGTTTATGATCAGTAGCTGCATCAGATCACCACACACACAGATCGACCCACCTTGTGTTCGTCAGGAACAAACACTTTCTTGGCCTTCTTGATCATGGGCTGCGGCTTCAGCTCCTGGTCGGAGAACTTGTGTTTGCGTGGGTTGAACAGTTCTCCTCCCGGAACACTGGACAGGACCAGGTCTGTGGGATCTGGCTGGAAGTTAATGTCCAACTCAATTGCATCTGGGTCAATGGGGGAGGGCGTGCTGCGTTCTGCGGGTAGGGAGAAAAAAATAAATAACAGCTCGGATACAAGAGAGGTTGCTCCCGATAAAATAAAAACTACAGATATTATTTAAATGATTTTTCAAGTGTACGAACAGTGAAGTTTGTTTGCTACGTTTGCACAAATGTGGTTGATATTTCTCCACTGGTGAGAGCAACTTTAACTCATTTTAACGAACTAATTAAGAAATGCTGGCAGTTAATTGAAAGTTAATTGAAATCATAAATTAAGAGGAAGTGAAAAACTCATAAATAAACAAATAGATATTAACTTCCACAAATCCAAATGACTCACCTGGTTTCTTCTCCTTCACTTCTGCTGTTGCCTCCTCACACTGAGATTCCTCGTCTTGTCCTTCCTCCTCTTCTTCTTCTTCTTCTTCCTCTTCCTCCTCTTCATCTTCCTCTTCCTCTAGTTTAGCTGGTTGTAAGGTGGTGATCGTCACTGTTTCCTCTGGTTCTGAGGTGACAGTGGAGGTGGTGCTGGAGGCAGAGGGGGGGGATGCTGAGGCTGAAACACCAGCAGCAGCAGGAGCAGCAGCAGCAGCAGCAGGAGGAGGAGTAGTACTAGTAGTAGTAGCAGGAGCAGCAACCTTGGCGATGGATTTGCCTTTGCCCTCCACGGAGGTCAGCGTCTTCTGCAGGCCCTCCTCCAGGCTGACGGGGATGCCGTTCTCCAGGAGGAACTCGTCAAGGTCCATGTATTCCAGGTGGAAGGTCTCTCCATCATAGGGAATGGTCTTATCCCAAATGGCAGGGGTCAGGGAGGCTGACACGCCTCCTCCGCCGCCGCCACCACCACCACCAACAACAACAGCGCTGGCTGACTCTGCCCCGCCTCCCTCCACATCCTCAGATGAGCAGAGCTTCTCCTTCTCTATTTCTGCAATAAAAAGAGGAGGGAAGAGGAGTTTAACATGTGGCTGCTTACATTTTTCTTCAGGAGTCACACACACACACATACATATGCACAAGAAAATCGAATTAACATGGAATGAATGTGGGGAAATATGTAAACAAAGAGGAGGGGGGGGGCTCTTGCTTGTTCTGCACAACAGCCCCCCATCAGTGGACCAGTGTGTGTAATAGAAACCCTGTGAGCGTGTGTGATGTTTGCAGAGCAGAGGACTGAGAACTTTTTGTTCTTTTGTTGCTTCCTCGCAGCCTCGAACCAAACTGGCCCCGTGCAACACAAGGCACGTGCGTAAAGATCCCACAGAACCGACAGCAGCAGATATTTGACCCACATGCATCCGTCACACCTGATTATCGATTATGGATTACACACGTGCACCTGAGCGGATGGGTGACAACACTGAGCGCAGCGTGTCCGGATCTTACCGTCGTCTCCCTCCTCCAGGATGTTCGGAGGAGGGATGTCCATGATCTTCTTCAAAACAAACGGAAACGACTTCTGCGGAGCCACCGTCACGACGTTGGCACCGGGCTTAGGCGCCACTGCCACCGCGGCTTTACCAGGCATTGTTCGCTGCTGAGCTCCGTGCGCACACCGGGGGGCGATGATCCAGAAGAACGTTACCGGGAGCTGCTGCCTCCTGCACCGGGGGAACCTCTCACTGTCTCTCCGCTGCAGCCGTTCAGGGCACGTGTGTGAAAACCAAAAACGCTTCTCAGGCGCAAACACAACACAACGCTACTCTCGACCCCGCGGATCTACGTGCACTCCGCGCGCTCCTGTTCGATATTCATGAGTCGCACGCCCCGCCCACTCGCAGAATAGTACACGCTGATTGGCTGTCAGTTGCGAAGGGGGGGGGGCGGCATGTGAATATGTATTGCGACGGCTGCAAGTGCAAAAGAGTACGTGCACGCGCGCGTTTGTTTGCACACACACACACACACACACACACACACACACACACACACATATGCCCCGCCCTCCGCGTGGAACAGGAAGACGCTCGTGGCCAAACACGTGCCCTCGCCTCACGTGAAAGTACACTCTGTCGAGGGGCGTGGCTTCGGACGCTCAGCACGTGCGGGCAAGGGCAGGCTGGGGCGTGCACGCGCGCATCGCTCTGCTCGAGACCTTTTTGTTTATCTGTAAATACTGACGTCAACACCTGATATATGATCTAATTATACCTCGTTAATATGTAGCTGCACACATACACACACACACACATAAATATATATATATATATATATATACATATGTGTGTGTGTGTGTGTGTTAAAGGTGAATTCAAGCTTTGATCTTTGTTTTAAAGGTGTCGCTGCTCCTCACTGTGTCATTAATAACTATAACAGTTCATTCTCATTAACTGTCATTAATCACATACTAACGCTCGCGATGCCAAACACGTTTCCATGCATGCGCTACAGTCTCTCTTTCTCTCGCTCCCCCCCCCCCCCCCTCTCTCTCTCTGGATGTTTGAGCTCAGGAACACGATGTTCAAACTGAAAAACCCGTTCACCCTTCATCTCTTCCTTTCTTTAACCCTTCAGCAGTAAACAAAGTGTAAGAGGAGGGTAGTCACACTCTGCTACACACACACACACACACACACACACAGACACACACACACACATCTATATAAACACCCACTCTTATCTACATTAACGGTGCAATACTCAGAGATAAGTCCCATCAGTCTCTGCAGAGAACACTGGTGTCATTGTAAGGTCATAAAACTCTGGGCCTTTTTAATTGAATATATGTTGTGTACTCTGTCGCTTTATGTTGTGTACTTATATGTCCTCTTATGTTTACATCAGCCACATAAGCTTTTGCAGGCTGTGTAACAATTGAGTGCCACGTGCATTTTACTACATCACAACCTGATAGTTGTATTGCTTGTATTCAGCATCAAGACATTATGTGCATGTATCAGCAGGTTTACTGCATCAAACACTGACCCCACCTCCTGGAGGACTGCTGACTGAAGGTGACCCTGACCTCTGACCCTGCTATGTGAAGGTGATAATGAAATAGTCAAAACAAATAGTTTTAATGTTCGTTAAAACTCATGTGAGTCTTCCTCACTTAATCCAGCCTTCATCCGCGTTGTGACAAAGAGCCAAAGAACATATGAAAGTAAGTCAGCAACATGTGATGCTATACTTAGAATAGCACCAAACTTAGGCAGAACTAGAAGAACTTAAAGTCCCTGCATACATCACGACCACAGACCAATGCAAACGTGTTTCTGTTGACACCTGCACAAAGCACGCAGAGACATGTGAGTGCAGATATATATACGTTCCCGAACCCATCACAGCCGAGGACCTTTTGAAACACGTCGTCCTCCCTCACTTTCTCCGCACGTTTACCACTGAAGGCTCCAAATTAAAAAAAAAGAAAGCGAACCAGACGGTGTGCATGAGGCAGTGAGAGCACAGAGCAGCTAATGATGTGATGAAACCCTGAGTGAGGACTGTTTCTGTGTCGTTGCGTCAGTTGCAGGCTGCTGTGTTGTGACTGTGCAGAGAAGCAGCACAGACACATGATGCAGCGCACTGCTTCTCATCGTCTGTGCAACAGTCAGACATGTTCCTGAACATGATACAACATTTAATCCAATGATGAGGCGATGAGTATCATATCTTTACATTAATGGAGGAGGTATTGCAGTAAAACACTAATCCTGCATTAATAGTTTCATGAACAGCAAATAAACTGCAAGTTCATTAGGTTTATCTTGTTAAAACAGTTTTTAACCCCCCCCCCCCCCTCCTCACTCATAATCATTTATTTTAATCTGTACACATGTATTATTTCTGTGTCATGGCAATGTATTTGGCCCATTGTTAGGATTACACACACATACTTCTGCAGTATAACATGTACTGTACAAGTGTAAAATCTATATGTAGAACAGTAACTAGTCACATAAATGTAGTGCAATATTTATATTAACTTATAACATAAAAATATATTATATAATTAATAATAATATATATTAAAATATTAATAAATTTAGAATTATAATATACTTTTGTTTGATTTTTAACTGGTTCCTATCTTTTTCATTTGAACTTGTAAAGCACCGAGTAACTGTGAAAGTACAAATAAAGTTTATTATTGTATATTATTGTTATTTTCACTTCTATTTGTATGAATACTTTAATGTTTTACACTATTGCACTCTATTGTGTATCGTACTGTTACTCTGAGAACTTCCTTCAGGATTGATAAAGTATCTTATAGTATGACTGGTAAGATATTACTGTAGTGGAGTACCACAGAACAATCGTGGGATACTACACGAGAGTAGAAGTACCTGAAAGAACTACTCACATTAGTGTACTTGTACTGTTGATACAAGTCTGGCGTCAACAAGTAGTTTGTTCTTACCTGTGTCATCAAACGCGGGAAAGGAGAAAGGATAATCCGCCAAAGACTTGAGGAGGTCGGGGACGTCGCTCCTGTCCTCGAGGAAGATCTGGTTTGTGGACATGATGGACGGTGGAGCTGTGGAGATGTCTCCTGGTGTCTGCAGGTCCCTGTCCGGCGGAGAGAGGAGGACTCGAACTGTGACCAAGAGTCTGAGACAGAGTGTGTGTGTGAGACTCTGTGCGTGAGTTCTGTCTGTGTCTCTAACTTCTCAGCACTTGTCCTCACGGGGACTTCCGCATGTGTCCAAACACTGGGCGCGGAGACACGTCCCACGAGCCACGTCGATTGGCTGACGGCGGGGTGCGCACACGTCAGTCACGCCGCTGAGCCAATCGCAGAGCAGGGGGCGGGCTCTGGAGGTCCAGTTCCACAACAACCACCGCGTGCAGCACATTGTGTCCCACGCACTGCTGCACGTGCGGGACAGGGGGGGGGGGGGGGGGGGGGGGGTGTAGGCACGCACAAGCTCGCGCCATCTAACGACGCGATTAGGTACTGCACTAAAAGATGATGAAGCATATTGAAAACAAACGTGATGAACCCGAGAATCTTTCTATATATTGTGTGTATATTGTGTCTTATCTGATGTTAGAGTTCAACTTCACTGGTCAGATGTTATCAAGATTAAAAAAGATGAGGAGAGCATGTACATAATATACACTGAGGATGTATTAGTGTATTATCTATAAGGAGATATTGAAATAGACACGTGCGTATATACTGTATTACATGGGTGTGAGTGTGGTATACAATATATGTTGTGTACTCTGTCGCTTTAGTACAATATGTTGTGTACTTATATGTCCTCTTATGTTTACATCAGGAATCAGAGAGAACAGCATTTCAACCCCGTCTATGGCAGAATTGACAATAGAGTTGACTTTGATATTAAAATAAGTTAAAGCATGTACCATTTATATACCTGCCTAGATACTTATGTACTATTTTTCAGAAATCAGAAATACTTTACCGATCCCAGTGGGAAATGGGTGTGGGGGTGTTATATATATTATAAATACAGTATACATCCTGGTGCAATCATCCCGTGACACTGCACTTCACTCAAGTACATTTCTCTACAAATAATATTTCCATTTTCCACTATTTTACTGACTATTTGATCCTACTTTCATACTTTCACGTTTTCCCCCGAGAATTACAACACTGACATTATGAAGTTAATGATTCTGTAAAGTCCAGATCCATAAATGCAGAATGGCAAACAACAACCCTGATTTCACAAGGTTTCTATGCAAATCTAAAGAATATATCAAGACTCTACAACTTGGGAAAAACAACAAAACTGTCCAAATGTACAATGAACTCTTTTCTCTCTTTAATGTGAATACTCAAAATAATTTCTTGACATGTAAATCAGAAATCAGAAACTTTATTTGTTTTGAACGTTGAACTTTGACAAACATTTGTGGGAAGTATTTAAACGTAAAGTTGAACAGCCTCTCTCTAACTCTGAACACACTCTGCTTCAACAGAAGGGAACACAGAGAAGTCACAAACCTTAGTTTGGTTAAATACAAACCATCTATGAAAGTTCAGTGATAAACAACACGTTTTTCAATGGCACCAACATAACTCTTACTTTCACAGCACTGACTCGGGTTTGTCCTGAGCTTTTTGCTGAACATAAAAAAAATGACTATAAAGAAATTTTAGTCATATTGACGGTATAATTTTAAAGTGAAACTTCAGCTAATTGGAGAAATCTCTAGTTTAAACACGTCACCTCCTCCATTTTGGTTTTGATTTGAAAACTCTTGATATGTCGTATTTGTTAGTTTGGCAGTTACAAATGCTCGCTTTGTGGTGTGAAAACAAAAAAATGTATTCCCCTCAGTCCTTAAGTAGAAAGTTGTACATCCCGAAGTCGTGCTCGTTGGGCATGACGAGCTTATCTGCCCTGGCTTTGGCGAGATTCTGTTTTAGGAAAGCCCGTCTCTCAATCCACTCCTTCAGCTCCTCCGGACTGTGGGCGTAGTCACAGCTCACACCGTCAGCACAGCCGCCAGCCAACCTGTCAGTCATTAACAGGACGTCAAACGTTTAATCAGATTTCATCATTTTCATCATCATTTTTTGATTTTGGTCTCCACCAACTCTTGGTTGTTAAATGGACTTGAAACATTTACACCATGTCTTTAGCCTACATGTCGCTGTGATCCTCCTCTGTAGCCACGTTCAGGTTTGCGCACACACAGCACAAGCTTGCACCACTATGCTCTCACCCAAGGGGCACGTGACGACATCAGTGAGAACTTGCGATAGCTGCAGTTACTGATGTCGTCACGACCCCCATGGACACAGATCATGTCTGAAAATGGCTTAACGTTTGGGCCTTTTGAAGTTCAGCAGAGTCCGAAAACGGATCCAATAGAAAGTCTTACTTGGGGCAGAGTTCAAAGTTTGCTCCAGGGAAACGGTAGAACCACGTCAGAGCCTCGTCTTCTCCTTCACAACTGAACAGTCGCTCCTTGTGCTTCTCAGATGAGATGTGGTTCTGCCACTGCCGCTCACTGTTACTGTGTTTACCGCACAGACGGCAGTGGAAGCCGCTCTAAAGACAAACAGGAAGGATTCTTAACACCTTTGTCTGACAGGTGACTTGATTGAACTGAAAAACAACTGGAAACTCACCATTGGTTCAGCAAAGTCAGTTGGCATGACAATAAATTTCTCTTCTGAGACGGGCTGGGCGAGCGCGGATCCATCTGCTTGGCGGTTTGGGCCATTTGATTTCAGCCATGTGTCATATACCTGCTGAATGTCTCGCACTGCAGACACACACAAAGGAAACATCTTATCTCTAGAGCTACGTTCACACTGTTCACATTTTCTTGTAAAATGTGGTCAATATCAGAACCAGATAAAAAAGTGGCTGAAATCTCCTGTATGTTGGTGACTTTAATAACTCACAGTCATTATTCTTCATAAACGTCCAAATCTCCCTCTCCTCTTGGCTGTGAGCAAAGCTGCAGTTCCCAATGTAGTTACAGACCTTCTTCTTCAAAATCTGGGCACACATCTGCAGAGACAAAGCTCTGTGTAGTTTGAACGAACATCACAAAGTACACAACAGTGACACTACACTCACAGACAACGTAAAACGAGCAGCAACCTTAAAAGTCCAGAAATATAGAGATGTCTGCGATGGATGAGGAGAGCTTGTCTAAAAGTACATGTTGTACTTTTCAAGTGCCAAAGACCAGAGGATCACACCTACCTCATACTGCAGAGGGAGGTTCTTGGCGTTCGGCAGTGGTCGGACCTGAAGCCATTTTTGTCTCATTAAGGATCTGACCAGCAGCACCCGTCTGTCTTTGGTCCATCTGAACATCAGGTCACAGGAGGACGACAGAAAAGGAGATATATGTGGAAATATTTATCGACTGGATATCTGATAATATGACACGGCTGTGTTTACAGTTTAGTTTCTAGACTTGTAGTTGAATTGTTTTGACTCACATGTGCCTGGCCTTAGCAGTGCAGTACTTGAGAGCTTTGTCTGGTTCACTGATCAGACCGTCCCTCCAGCACTGAGCGCACGCCAACTTTATCTTCATGTTCAGACTCTTTCCTCCTCCTCTAGGTTTGATACCATCACTTCCAGGAGACTGCTTAAATTAAATGATAAATAAAAAAGCATTTTTCATCTCGTTTCACTCATGTTTTTTTTAAAAGCTCTTAAGTTTAGAGTGCAAACAAGCAGAGGGACGTAATGTTAGTGTGACTCATAATCAGACTATGACCTGTGACATGAACGGAATAATCTATTAGCAACACATGTAAACATAATCAAAACAATGTCTGAATATTAGTGTAAACGTCAGTGTGTCAAGAATTATAAAAAATGGCTTCTTACTTTATTCCATTTCTGTATGTTTGACTTTTGTTCCTGATTGTCGTGATACTTTGTGGCTACTTTCACAATCTGATCAGGGCGGAGACCTGGAAATAACACAAACACACAGACATTAACATTAACTTCCCACTCATATTAAGAGAAACACTCCAAGCTGCTTCTGTCCAGTGGTTTTTACTTACAAAGTACTACTGTCAACAACTCTAATAACTGTGTTCAACAAAAAAAATACACTCATGCAGTATTAACAGTATTCATGAACTTCTCAGCCACTCGAGGGCAGCAGATTTAAATATTAATACAATAGAACATTGATATAGTAAACACATTGTGCCAAATTTAGAGTACACAGCTTTCAGTTCACACGGCACGACTTGCTGCACTGTGAGTTCATACAACTCAACCAAGAGGCTACAGGGTCACACATGACACAATATTTCACTAGAGCTGCTTTCAGACATGCACTCAGCTCCAGATAATCTCCTGAAGTTCTCCGGAGGGACTGTATGTGAGCACATCTCCTGCTAAAAACTCTGGATAATGTCCGAGCGATACCCTGTCAGAGCACAGTGGTGGACATCGGTCAATAAACGGGTCGAAGAATGTTTGTGGTCTAAGAGAGAGAGTTTTATTGAAGCTTTCTGCAGAAAGGATCACACAGGCAGGGCGGATGCTGCGAGTGAGATGAAGCGAAGCGTCTGTGCCAATATTTGAGTGTCTCTGTGTGCGTTACTCCCTGGAGTCAATAAAAACCTGTGTCTAACGCAGAGTAATTTGACCTGGGAGAGAACGCGGATTTTATCCATTTTATAGATGTTAGTGGGTGTTGGTGTTTTTTTTCTGCACCTGTGTTTCGCTGAACCTTCCAGGTTTTGAGCTCTATGACGGAGTGGGCGTGGTGGCAGCTGTCCTCTTTCTGGCAGCCGTACCGAACGGCTTGGTGGCATAAATCCAATTGGCACAGGCCAGTCAGCGGACGGACCTTTCGGTAGTTCACATTGTGGGTCTTCACCACAAATGCCAAGCACCTGACGGGCACAGACAGGGAAAATAAACTCAGTGTGTTTAACATCGAATTCGCAGGGACATGTACGGATGTAAACAAACTCACTTGTTTGCATCAAAGCTGTGGCGGACATCCAGGTTGGAGCAGAAGTTGTCCCTGCAGCGATTACTGATGATTCTAGGTTTACCGTCAAAGCACTTCTGCAGAGACAGAAACAGACAAGAACAAAGAGAGGAGCAACGACAGAAAGAATGGATTAACAACAGCACAGGACAAAGACCAAAGAAACATTTGTAGATTAAGAGAGTTTTTAAACATTAAGTGTTTGGTAGCTTTATTTATTCAAGGAAATCCTACTGATCAACAAAATAAAACTTATTCATTCATAAATACATAAAGGCTGGCATAGTGTACAATTGTCATCTCTCTTCAATTGTACACACATCATTATTAGCAATTCATCCCAACAAATATGAATAATATTGCTGCCAACATTACTTTATTTCTACATTTCAATCGAGTGTATAAAAGCACGAACCTGGCAGAGGAACAAGAACGTGCCCTTGTGTTCCTGTAGCAGGTGAATGACGCTGCTGATGGGATCCAGTTTGACGGGTCCTGTCTCAAACAGCAGGTTTCTGTCCAATGTCCCCTTTCTCTCTTCTGTCCAAACATCGAGCTCCAGCATGTTGTAGGCAAACGTACATTGTTCTCTGTACCTACACAGGCCTGAGTCAGAGTTCTGCACCTCTGCACATGCAGGAAAACACAAGTTACTCACATTAATACAATCCTGTTATTCAACCATCTTTACTACAAGCACCATCTTTATAGAGACAGCGGTTTGAATCTGGGAAGTTGGGGAGTGACTCATCAGAACTGGTATTAACATCTTTCCTGAATGATCCAATCACAAGCAGTCGTTGCTAAATACAGAAAACGAAACTGAATGGGTTCCTGACTATTAGATGTTGAGAATCTTACCCCTGCAAAGTACAAAGGGCCCTCTGAAGGACGTGCAAGGAGGCATCGGTCGCACTCTGGTCCACTCTGAAGGAGACGCTGCCTTTCGTCTACACAACAGAATGTCTCGTTTACAGCTGTGAACCAGGTCCGGCTTGTGAACAAATGTGTAAATCCCTTCACCTGAAAACACACAAATTAGTTTTAAACGAAGATATTTCATAAGGAACAGATGGGGTTGATGTTTCTGTTTTTTAAAAAGTTAATATTTGCATATAACAAAGCAGCATGACTTTGATTTTGTTTCAGTAACAGTCAGTTTCAGATACAGCCGCATCGCTAACGTACCTTCCCGAGGGAAACAGGCAGAGCAGGCCTGCAGGAACTCATGGGTGGAGGACAGGGGGTTCCTACATGAAACTGGTTCTTTGTTTTTCCTCTCCTTTAGTGCCACAGTCAAAATAAGATTTCAGTTAATGCTTAAAACTGATTTTAAAAACAGCTGGGAACACAAGCCAGACAATCAGGCTTACTTTGTTCTTTGGAGATTTCATTACTGGAGCGACAGCAGAGTGAGAGCCTGGGACACCTGAGGAGCAGGAAGAGAAAGTTATGTCTGTAATATGTACACGCTGTGATCAACAGGTTGATGTCTTAAAAAAAGGAAATTACTTCCTTTAAATGTAAATCAACTGTGTGCGTTACATATTTCCACGTACGTGTATCTTTCATTTCCTCAACATAGTCACTTTAAATGTGGTTTCATAAGGGGAGTTGGGCCTTCAGTAACCTTATCTATTTATAATTCCACTATCTATTCGCTGACTTCTAGTCGGTTACATAATGAGTCACCATAAAAATATAATCACCAGCTCGGATGAAATCAGAGATCAAGTCCAGGCCTGTTCTTCCATTAACTGCTGGCAGAGCCGCCCCAACACCTTCCACTGAGGAGAAGGAGTCCAGGACATCGAGGGAGTCGAGCTGGTCCACAGCTTTCACACCAAACGTCGGGACATCCATGCACTGAGCAACTGGATCACACACAGTCTCCAGGTCATCAAGTTCATCCAACAAATTATCAAGGGACTTCTCCTCCCTGTCCAACTTTGTTTTGGATAAATTGACTTTCTCAGTAGCAGCAGCAGCACATGGCATGGTATCCAAGAAGTCATCCAGGGAATCAAGGCCATTCAGGGTTTGTAGCGTTGCGGAGGTCACCCGTAAACTTGCAACACCTGCGCCAACTCCAGAGAAGTCGTCTAAGGCATCCAGAGCCTGAGAGGTCAAGAGGTCATCCAGGGTGTCCAGTTCTGCGGACGTAGTGCTGTGCCCACCACCTGAAAATGAATCCAGGGAGTTGAGTTGGCTGGCGGCTGAGTTGAAGAAGGCAGGGGGCAGCCGGGGTGTCGGGGCAGGCAGGGCCGAAGGAAATGTGCGTGTGGACGTGCTGGGAACCGAGTACGCGGTCTGGCTGTTTGTCTGGAAAACATGAATGAAAGAAACCTTCGTGAAAATGGAAAGTGAAAGTGAAGTATGCTCCGGTTCTGTTCCAGGAGCAGGATTGCAGCTCCTTCCCATCGCAGAAAAGTTTTACCAGGATCAACTTTTCTTTTGAACAAACAAAAATGTGTCTGAAAACAGATTTTTACCTCAGTTAACTCCTGTTCGGTGGAGAAGCCGTCGAGCAGACTGTCCAAGTCGTCTCCCATCAGCTCGGAGTCCTCCACCATATCTGTCTCAACCCTGTCAGGCATTGAGGGGACGACAGGTTGGGAGCATTTGGGAGACATGGAGGTAGCGGTGGACTGAGGCATGCTGGGAAAACTGACTGAAGGAGAAAATAATTCAGTTAGATTGCACCTGTAATTTATTTTGAACACATTTTTAAGAACTTTATTATGAAAAATAATGTGGACACATGCATTTTGCCTGTATTGTTCATGCAATCTTAGGCTTCATCCTTACGACTATGTTTTCGTTTGAAAACAGACCAACGGTTCTATAGATTTTCCCGCCGTCCACACGACTCCGGATCAACGTTTTCAAACGAAAAGCAAGTAGCAGAGTGGATGTTTCAAAATAAAGTCAGCGGCAAGATTTCACACCTGGTGCAAGACCACTGAGAGGATTCACCCCATCTCCTAAATGACCACCAGACACCTGCAGGGGAGAAGGGAAAAAAACCATCTAAGAACATCTGAGACGATGCTTGAAAAGGGAATAATTTCTTTGTAAAAATTAAACTGTTTGTGGATCATTAGAAAAGATTGATTGAAGCTTTGCAGGAAACATGTTTTTTAAGAAGTATGGTGGTGAGCGTTAGAGACAGTGTGGAACTTGCCTTGTTGGCTTCAGTAGTGTTGCCATTAGTGACATCTTTTGTCATAAGTGTGTGTTCCTTAGAAAGACAAGGAAACAAACAGGATGTGAGAGACAAAGCAAACTGAGACCAGAGAAGATACTGCATATCTGCACCATGTCCCCATGAACATAAAGAGTGAGAAAGAAGAAATTATCTTTCTTTACAGCGGCTGTGTTTTTTTTATATCTTCGGATGATACCAGTCCCTTACACCGCGTAGTTCATTTCATACTAATAACTTTATTCATAAAACAATGGTTGAAATGCAGAAGGAAGCACTTCAAATTAAATTCAGGAACATGATTCCTCAGTGAACAAAATCTAAATAATAAACATTTTACTAACCTTTGCGATGATGTAGGGTTTTCGATTTTTTAGTCCCAGGTGGACGGCCAGGTCCTGAGCCAGCTCATTCACATCTTTATCCTGTTGAGAGTAGAATACAATCACATGAATTCATTCAGTGCACAAGCTACTGACATGTCACTGTAGTTAAACTGATATTTCCCAGGTCAAGAATGAACTTCTCGAAGCAGCTTCCCTCCATTACCACCACCAGCTCTTTCTCATTACTTTATGTTCCTATGCATGAAAACAGCAGATTTGCATTTCGGCTTCTGCATTGACTTTCCCACTTCTCCCTTTCCTTTACCAGGCGAGTGAAGAGCAGACAGTCGGTGGTGCAGCTGTAGGCCTCCTTGTACTTCCCAAGCTCCTTCAGACACAGTGCCTTCCTGTACAGGGCCCTGCTGCTTTCCTTACACAACGCAAGAGCGCTGTCGCAGTCCGTCACACCTAGATCATACTCCCCCTGTGGACAACACGGACATGAGAATAGTTCAAATAAGAAATAAAGTACATGCATGTACTTTTTAATTTACGGTGAATTCAGTTGAGACAGAGAATGTGCGAAGTGTTTCCTTGGTATGCAGGTTTAAGCTCAGTGGCCTTGTGCTGCTAATAAACACGTCCAGATGATTTAGCGCTGGCCACATTCTTTTCCAGGTGGTAAATCAGACAGGTCATTTGTTGCACTGTTAATCCCACTTAGTCAGACTGAACCACTGCTTCTCTAAACACCTTCTCCTCCCATTACTTTACATCATAATGTATATTATTTGATTTACAGATGACCCTGAAGTTCATTAAAGGACATATAAAGCATAGCTTTATTCTAAAATGATTTGTCTTTCAGTACACTGGAGACTGCTTATAACTGGTCCAGGTCAAAAGTTCTAGATTTCCAGGATCCAGTGCACTGACAGATACTTGATTTCGTGGATATCAGCTAAATAAACCAAAGATAAACTCAGACATCCCCCCAGGTGTGGAGGAGCTGCACTGATGCTCACTAACACGTTCAGTTTCAGCGTTTCAGGACAGAACGTATCTCACCATCCTGTGGTAAGCAGTAGCCCGGTTGACATACAGGCTCTCCAGCAAAGCTTCTGGGATCTGGATGTTCTCTCCTGTAGCGTAGCATGAGACGTTCAGGCCTTCACTGAACTCTCTCATCGCCTCCACCCATTCTCCTTCTCTGAACAAGGTGTTGCCCTCTTGGAGCAGGTTGCACACTAACTTGGTCAGGAAGTCCTTGACGGAGGAAAATATGGGGGGAATATTTTCTTACATGGTTTTATGGATGGTTTTAGATTCTGAGCATGATCACAGCACACATGTGTATGGAAAGAAAGGACAGCGGCTCTAAAAACACCATGATGGACATGAGTACAAGATGGTTTTTTTAATCCATTTAGTTTTTTAGGTTTCAACTTCGGCTGCACGATTGGGTAAAAAAGTAACATTGTGATAATTGTGGAAAATATTGCGACATATGGACAAATGGTATTTTGAGTATGAGTGCTTATTATCAATGAAAATGCACAGATTACTGTTTTTTATACTATTCATACTCTTGAACTTAAACATACACACTAAATACTGATGCTGGACAGACACCAGATCTTTCATTTAAATTAAATTTCAACTTTTTTATTTATTTTAACTTGGGTAAACTGAGAGATGGTCGATTAGAATAGAAGGATGAGTTTAATAAAGAGACACAACAGAGAGCACACTGGGAAGTCTGAGAGTTCAGCAACAAGTTATGAACGAGAGACTGTGAATGAAAAAAGAGAGAGAGCGAGACAGACATAATAATGTGTGTGATGATGACAGCTGGTACCTGGTAGCCCTCAGGCTCTGGATAAGCCAAGGAAGACCTTCAACAAGAGAGGGAGCGTTACTTAGAAGTGGAGGTGACAGGGCAGAGTTATCAAAGATACGAGTTAATCACAGAAAAAAGCCTGTTCACCAAAACCTCCTTCCCAAAAAGACATAGTACAAATTCATAAGCAAAGCTTGGTGGTTTTTTTCTTTAATTTTATGAATGACGATATTATAACGCACATATTATACATATTCTGCATGTTTTTATTTTATTTTTAGGCCGGTTTTACTTTTCAAATCAAGATCCATTCACCAAGTTAAACAGACATAGATTTCTCTAACATTATTATTATTGGTGTTTTTTTACTTTGATGAATGATGATGAAATAAAGCACATGTTTTCATATTATACAGATATTTATACACGTCTTTAGGCTGGTTTCATTTTCACTGAATTGAAAATTAAAATAACTCACTGTATGAACGTCAGAGCTTTGCTTATCTCCTGTTTGCGGTTGAGTCTGTCAGGGTCCATGCTGGTTCACTGCAGGAAGAGCAGACAGCACAAGTAGATGAGTAACAAACACTGAAGACATGTTGACAGAAGCTTCCTCCTGAAGAAGAAGAAGAAGACAACGACAACAAGCACCTCTGTGTCACATATGAGAATCAAACCTCCAGGACAGAGACTGGGCCTGAGCTCAGGATCATCCAGGGCTGAGCTCAGAGGCCCCTGACCCCGCATGTCTCCCCCCGGACTGGGCCGGTTACAAACACACCTACCTGGGGAGGAGAGGGATCATGCAGCCGGGACATTCAGAGGAGCTTCCTGCAGAGTGTGAGGAGGGGGAGACGAGGACAGAGTGAATCCAGGGCCGAGCTGACAAACACAGGAAGGAGCTGAGGCGTCAGGACTTCAGAGATTTTAAGTTTCGATTCTCTGCAACTGCTTCAGTCAACAAATAGCTACACTGGCCCTTTAAGAGACGAACCCTAGAAGCCCTGGGCGAGGTCTGACAGGCACAGAGTCCTGCAGGTTCAATGCGTGTTCATGCTGTGAGAGAGCTTTGAGCCCAGAGTCAGGTCTGACAGGCTCACAGATCAACTCCACCTACAATAACTAAATAAATTCACACGAGTTGAACTTGACACCAATGGCAATTAAACACGTGTCATTCTCACCTGACAACACAAATACACCCCCCCTATTCATAAGCAAATTAAATTACAAACGGAACATATAAAAATTACATTGACGAAACCAATTAAATTAAAATACATCATTATTATTATTGTGTGTAAACACTAGCATCCATAAAGAGGTATCCTCTGTAACAATACAAATACACCCCCTCTATTGATAACTGACTAAATGAATAACAGCTAGTCTACATATACACAGGTAAACTAAATTCAGTTAATCATGTTTAAGTTCAGTGCATCAACAAATAAAAAATAATGTTGAACATATTTAAATTAATTTTAATACCAAATAGAATAACATACATTATGGCAATAATGATGAATAGCATGAATATAAAAGATGTAAAATGATTTTTATTGTCAAATGAACTTCAGCTTCAGATATATATATATATATATTATATGAGTCCTGATATATTTTGTTAATTCTAATATAGATCCAGTGAAATGACGTTTATACACCACGGTTCTGATGAAGTCTGTAAAAAACCACAGAAGAAGCAACAGCAGCGCCGTGAACGCACCGTTGTAGTCTCACCGGACTACAGCTCCCTTGTCCCCCCGCTGTGTGCTCGTCAGGCCGGGCAGTGAGCCGCTGGTTTCGCGTTTGAACGTCGGGGACGAGCGGGAGCGGGAGACCGGAGAGAAGCTCAGGTAACGTCGGTGTCCGTCCGTCGGGATCGGGCTCATCAACGCAGCGACTCTGTTTAGCGACGTCTAAGGGCGCAGCGGGAGCTAATGCTAACAGCGGGGCGGCGGTTTGCCGTTGACCGGGCGGAGAGGCCGAGAGTGCGGCCACGCTCCGTCTCACGTTACCCGCGCTAGCTAGCGGACTGTCACATTTTAACGCCCTTGTGACCGCCGGTGAATCCGGTGTTCCGGGTCCCAGGAGCCGCGGAGCGTGAGAGTGAAGCCGCTGTTGTCTGCTGTGACCGGAGGCATCATGGTGTCAAAGCTGCGGGGATAATGTTAGGAACGCTCGGCTAATGCTAACTGCTGCTGACGAGGGTACATCCACTGCAACACGGTGAAGTCAGCGTGTGTTTGTGTGGAGCAACAACACACACTCTCTCCTCCGGGCGCAGGTTTAAACCGCTGGGTCACTGCCTCCACCTGAAAACTAAAAGTTTTTAGTGTCTCGTGTTCTCTGTAGATATGACGACTCTTATTATTCAGGGTCCAGATAAACAAAAGAACAACATCGATTAGAACACGAGCCCAGAGAAATGTTGTGTATGAATATTAATGGTCCTTCATTCACAGAAGTAGATTCAAGGTGCTGAACAGGGAAATTAAAAAAAAAAAAAAAAGGAATAACGCAGATAGAATTACAAGAAAACAATTTAAAGGTGCAGTGTGTAGAATTTACTGACATCTAGTGGTGAAGTTGCGTGTTTCAGCTGAACACCCCCTCACCCTCCAGTGTGGGCTACTGTAAAAAAGATAAACATGGCGGCCTCTGTTCTGTGTGACAGTTTGTGTTCCTGCCAACGTCACAGATAACAGATGAGTAGAGGTGTTGTCCCCTGTGCTAATGTTATAATAATAATAAGAAACGTTATATCTACATATAAAACCTTTCCAGTATTTGTTTAATTGGGGCAGAACTGAACAGAGATCATTTCGATGCAGAATCAATAGTAAAAACGTACGTTTGTCCCTCAGGTGTCCAGATGGCGTCAGACATTGTTGCACAGTTGGCCGACTCCCTGGCCAAGGCTGGAGTCGAGGATGGAGAGCTGAGCTACAAAGGCCAGGGAAGAAAGCTGGATGATGCCCAGTCAGGTGAGTGTCAGCTTTCACTAAAGCTGCTTTCAGACTGACTCTGAACTCCAGATAATAACATTGAGAGACACTGAGAATGAAAATGTCAGAGAGAGAGAGGCTTTCTTAGGAGGTTCTCCCACCAGCCTCCTGGTTAAAAATCCAGAGAATGTCCAAATGAGGTCACGTGAGAAAACATCAGGAGATTATCTGGAGGATTCCCCGAGAGCCAGTGGGCGTGTTGATGATGTTTCCAACACAAAAATGAAGAAATAAACAAATATAGAAAACTGATATTCAGGAGAGCGTTTGGTGAGAAGGGCCAACGTTAGTGTTGATTTGCTCTTCTGCTCTTCACCACAACGATCCGCTACAACGCAGTATTGCCGATGCTGCACCCACCTGCCTGTTCATCTCATGCTCCATTGTCCTCTCACTGGTGAACAAGACCTTAGTGTTACACAACACACCACTATTTTCTCTCCCGTCCTTTTTTTTTTGTGCTCAACCAATGATCCGCTCTTCCTGTTTCCCCTCTCCAGTGGAGGAGATTGTGAAGCAGATCCAGGACTTTGAGGGTTTACAGGCCCTGAGGTTGGAGGGAAACACTTTCGGGGTGGAGGCTGCACAGGCCATCGCCAAGGCCCTCGAGACAAAGAGCGAGTTCCAGGTTTGAAGTCTCTCAATTTTTAGCCAGTCTCCATTTGAATCTCACAGTCAAGTTCATCCATCTATACAGAGTAAACCAATTTATACAGAATATATTAACTGTGTTCTGTAAATATGTAGTTTACACACTTTTAAACTGTCCGTCATAATTGTATTAAACCCAAAGTGACATAAAATAACTAAAACAAAAAATCTTTTATTCTTATTTACTCTTATTTTAGATATTAGACTTCGATATTTAATTTACTTACACAACGTCCACTAGGTTGAACATGGTTAGTGTTAATAACGTTTATGTTCCAGATTGTCTCTTGGTTGACACTGACACTGTTTTTAATCTCTCTCCCTCAGCGCTGTTATTGGAGTGACATGTTCACAGGTCGTCTGCGCTCTGAGATCCCACCTGCCCTGGTAATTCTACTTCGTTACTGTCCATGTCAAAGCAAGATGAATCTTCCAGACTTACCATCTCCTGAAATATTACATATCTGTAACTTGCACCCCAGCAGAAGCTTTTTTGTGGTCCGCTGCCTGACGTTCATTTTGTCCCTTTCTCTCGTGCTATAGAATTCACTTGGTGACGCTCTGATGCTGGCAGGAGCCAGACTGACTGTTTTAGACCTCAGTGACAATGCCTTTGGGCCGGATGGGGTGAAGGGCATCGAGAGGTTGCTCAAAAGCACCGCCTGCTACACACTGCAGGAGCTACGGCTCAATAACTGTGGCATGGGAATCGGAGGGGGGAAGGTAGGAAGTCATCAGGACTAATGTCGTCATTAGTTGTAAAAAATTAACTTAAGGGATGAAGATACAAAGTTGTACAAATTAAAGCCCGACCAATGTGGATTTTTGGGTCTTAATACTTCATCAAACCCTTATGACAATAATTTAACTGAGGCTTTATACATTTTATTATAAATAACTATAAATAAAAAGAAATGCAAATACAATGAAATATATCTAACTTTAATTAAGAAAGTATTTTTTCACGTAAAATGGAAACGTAACTATACATTTGTTCTGCATTGTTTACTCTATTAATAAAAAGATTTTGTATCGAGGCATACCAGCAAACACAAACCCTGAAACTAATGTGTGTGTGGAAGACCTCAAAAAGGTCAACCAATAAATCGGTCAGCCTCTGTTACAAATGTTAAGATCCTTTTAAATCTTACTATATATCTATTGATTCTTAGATGTGATCAGAACTGAACGCATCTTTTTCTGGATTCCTCAGATCTTGGCTGCCTCATTGATCCAGTGTCATAAAAAATCCAGTGCCGATGGCTCGCCCCTCAGCCTGAAGGTGTTTGTTGCAGGAAGGAACCGGCTGGAGAACGATGGAGCCACCGCCCTCGCTCAAGCTTTCCAGGTACAGATTTATTGACTTCTTGACGTTTGAGCACTTTATTGTAAACTGGCCGAGCGATCTGGGAAAACATAAAATACCACATGTCAGGCTACATTTTTATTCTTTCAACCCGTGTATGAGATTTCACAACAGCTCATACTGTCAGTTCTTTATACGGCTTGACCATTGTTCTTCTTCAGAGATGTTAAAAAGTTGTTATTGTTAACTGCTGCCTCTCTCTGTGTAGAGCTGCTGTGTGACTGACAGCAAAATAATCTCACAGCTGACACTTTTGTTCCCAGTTGATGGGCAGCATGGAGGAGGTTCACATGCCCCAGAATGGCATCAATCACCCAGGTGTGACGGCCCTGGCCACAGCCATGCAACACAACACAGGACTCCGCATCCTCAACCTCAACGACAACACCTTCACTGAGAAGGGGGCTATCGCCATGGCTCAGGTACAGAGACAACTGAGATTAGAGAGATGTCCGTCTCTATCATTTGTGCTTCGACTAATGATCTCTTTAAGGTTTGATGTATGTGAGGCTGTAGCAGTTAATGTCTGTATCCTTCACAGGCCCTGAAACATCTCCGCAGTATCCAGGTGATAAACTTTGGAGACTGCCTCGTGCGGCCGGCAGGGGCCACAGCGATCGCAGAAACTGTATCAGAGGGACTTCCAATCCTCAAGGTCAGGGAGTACTTTAGAACTGGGCTGTCACTGACCCTCAGAATAATCATGTGTGTCTCATACACCTTTAGGATATGTCCTCATCTTTTTCTAATGTTTCTTTTTACATCCCTCCCTTTTTGTGAAATTTCACAGGAACTCAATCTGTCTTTTTGCGAGATCACAGAAGAAGCTGCTCTGGCTGTGGCACAAGCAGTGAAGAACAAGGATCAGTTGACGAAACTGGACTTAAATGGTACAAAACATTTTGCTTTTCACATATCTGTTCATGTCAGTTGGGTCAACACTAACTGGTTTTGGAGCTTAAATCGGTTTCATTTCATGTGAATCAGCGAAACGTTCCTCATTATGACGTGTCCTGACAAATTAAAAAGTTGCCTATCCCATCGGCTTGTGCTCAGTCAAGTGCGACGCCCAGTGGTAAAATGTGGTATACCAGTACAGTGTGAACCATTTGAAAATGTTTACACTTGTGCAACCCTAGTAAATATGAACAGTTTTTAATTTTTCTGTATTAAAGAATGGATAATGAACGTTTAATAAAGATGCTATTAAACTGGTCAAAAGTACGAAAATCAGCTTTTTCCTGTAGTTTGAGAAGAGAAAATTATCTTTTTCTGATTAGAGATGTTAGTTAGAGAGTTTCTCTGTCTTTGATTTGACCACTGGGTATAAAATGATCTCTCTGGGTTTCAGGTAACTGTCTTGGAGATGATGGCTGCAAAGCTTTGAAAGACGCCATGGAAGATATGAACATGGGTGAGCTCTTAGGATCCCTCAGGTAATCATGTTCTACTCTTTAGCTCATTTGGTGTTAACGAACTCAATCTGTCTTTTCTCTGCACGTCTCTGTCCTCTTGTGGAGCAAAACCTCAGTAACGAGCTGTGAATTGTAATCTGCCTCAGTGACGACGAGGGTGAGCTAGAGGATGATGATGAGGACGAAGATGAAGACGAGGAGAAGGATGACGATGATGAGGAAGTGGATGAGGAGGAATTAGAGGAAGAGGAGGAGGAAGAGGAAATCCTTGACAACAAGGTCAGATAAGAACCTCATCAGGCATAATAGGCAGATTTGTGACTGAATGCAAAAGTTAACATTCTACAGAATTATTTGCACAGACAAGTTTGAAATTACACCTGATTCATAAACTTTGATTCTGTTGCCGCAATGAAAACCTGCTGAGCAAATAATTGGGATGTTCTGATATCATTTTTCCTTCCTGATGCTGATTCTGATGCCTGGACTTTTCGTTTCTGCCGACACCAACCATGTGTTGTTTATTTGACTTTCTTTTCTCTCCCCTTTCGTTATAAGCCTTCTACTCCTGTGTCGGCGCCCCGGCCACCAGATGTATCGTCCTTCCTCAGCTTTCCATCACCAGACAAATTGCTCAAACTGGGGGCCAAGAGAGCGTTGCTGATCGAGCAGCAGGTAAACACAGAAACGCCAGCTCAAGTTTTTACCTGCAGAACCGAGTTCTGAAGGCTAAAAGGAATGTCCCGGGTTTACGGTTAAGGGTTTTGATGTTAAGAATAAAAATGATCTTGGTAATACAGGAATTAACCTCTCTTCTTTTCTCTGTAGGTGGATGTTAGCGATGCTACAAAAACAGCTGAAGCTTTCCTCAAGATAGCGTCAGTGTACAAGGAGGAGAATAATGACGTGAAGAACGCAGTGCTGGACAGTATCGGTGAGACACATCACCCGCTGTAATATGTGAATATTGGGCTTCTGTGTCTTGTATTGAGGAACAGGATTTTTAACTTGATCTGTTTCGTCACAGATGCTCTCCTGAAGAAAGCTTTCTCCACTCCTTCCTTCCAAGGCTACAGCTTTGTGTCATCTTTGTTAGTGCTGCTTGGACTTATTAAGGTACACTTTGTTTACACCTGTATTCCTCACTTTACTTTCATTACATTGTCCTTTGCTTTTTAACACGTTTTTCCTCCGGCCGCTCAGAGCGAGGACAAAGTGAAGCCTGTGCTTGTGGTTCCCGGCCACCTCCACACCTTGGAGCACGTCGTCAGACAGGATTACTTCCCCAAAGAGAACGTGGCCGTCCTCGAGGCCTTCATGTCCCGGTAAGGACGTGAACGAATGAGCCAATCAAGAGGCAGCTTGCAGGTACAAAATACCAGGATTATTCATTCCATCTTTAGGAGTGAAGCACAAACATGAATGTTTCTTACACTTGGTGCACATAGTGTCACTGGTGGCCACACTGTGGTGGTTGAATAATCTCTGTTCCTATTAGAAAAATAAGGTTATGGTAATTACTCTTAAATTATAAACCTTCATTTCAGTCCTTGATGATTTAGTGATGCAGCCTATACAGCAGCTGGTGGTGGCTTCAGTTGTTGTGACAACTCGAAAGGTTAAGTTTGTCCAGCCTGGGCTGCAGCCTCCGTAGAGCGGACCGTGGTTAAAAGGGTTTATTTTGGGGGGAAGAAAAAAACACTTATTTCTGCCAATAGATCCTTTTCACCTAAATCTTAATCAACCTATAATCAGTAATGTGTGTTTATTATTCACAGAAACGACAAGGTCCTGGACTCATGTGGCAATGCAAGAAACGGCCTCCAATCAACACTGCATAGAGTCGGGGCTGACAGCTAAAGATTGTGGATACACACACACACACACACACACACACACACACACACACAACTCATGGACTTAACTTTGACTGATGGACCCCAATCTGATGCAGAGCAGCATATGTGAAGAAGACTCCACCTCCTCTGTGTTCTTCAGCAGCACACCCTTTGTGTTTGGAATTAGCTGACACTCTTATGGCATTGAAGTATTTCAAGTACGCTCGTATGACCACAGGACAGCACCGACATCTTGGTCTTCACGCTCTCTGTTTTCTGGTGAAGAAGAGGAGGCTAACCTAACGTTTGTGTGTCATGTCCTGGTTTGTGACACGTGACTGAAGCACATTAAACTTAGTTGCAAACTAAAGAAGTTCTGAGCTGGATTGATCTGGACTTGAAGCATCAGCCGTTGTACATTTTCTATTTCATATCTACCTTTACAGGGCTGTTTTTTATATATATATATATATATATATATATATATCAAATGTTTTTGAAATTCAAATATGTACAACCAACGGTATTAAATATCTATTCAGCGGTAAATATAAAAATAAGACTGTAAAGGCAACTTTAACAGTCAAAAGGGATTAGACAACTATAAAAGTTTGTTCTGCCTTGAATGAGGCTGAGTTGGGGTTGTTTCAAAAATAAAACTTTTTTTGAATGTTTGACGTCTTTCACAGTCTTTGTACATTATTAATTCATTCTTGATGACAAAAGCAGGCACATATCTGGAACTGATACCGAATGAGCTTGTGCAATTTGATGCAGCTTAATAAACTAAAGGTTGGACCTGGACATGCTCTACTGAGATTCATCTATTCTAGGTAATTATATTTTTCTACAAAAGTAAAGGTGAGCTTTGGAAAAGAAATGTCTTGAAGCCAAAGAAGTAAAAAGCGCAGACGTGCAAACCAAGAATAGTCAGTTAAGTGTCTTAAATTAACAAATGCAGTACAGTCGCCTTCCCCCAGGGATTCTGGCTCCCAACTGGGTAGAAAATGTAAAGCCAAGGTGTTAATTTGCAGTGAGGGGGCACGGGGGTCAGGGGTCACTGCTAAAGAATCTTTCAACGTCTTGTTTGTTAGTCTGCTGGAACCGAAGCACTGGACACTGAGTGAAGTTAAAACAGTCACTGGCAGATAACTGGAGTGTAAACTGACAGATTCACATAAAATCCAACCGAGCTGAAGCTGTGACGTTCTGCTTGAAGGTAAATTGTGTGTGTGTGTGTTTTAATGTTCACCTTTCTTGGGATATTAAGTATTGAGTACAGATCTAGTGGCACCCAACAGCATGTTTTTATTTATACAGCTATTTATTGTGGGAGTTCTGATGTGAAAAAGCAGTGTTGAAACAAAGCCAGTGAGTCGCATGATATTTTAACAGTAACAGTAGTTCATTATAGTTTGAAGAGTACAACATCCATTTTAACTTGTGAGGTTTGTATTTTTTGCAGTTTTAAACTTGTTTTAACGTCTAACACACGTTTTCCCGGCACAGATGCATTTCTTCTCTGCTGCGATCGTCCTGCTGGTTTTAGCTCAATGTTTACCCGCTGAAGCAGGGAAATGTCCCAGGGTTTGCAGCTGTGATGGCACCAAACTCACGGTCGCCTGCATTGGCAAGAACCTAACAACGGTTCCCCCAACTATAGACGAGGTGAGGAATTCAAAAGTGAAGTGCAGTGCCTCCTTTTCACTTTACAAAGCTTTTTGAGGAAGGAACTCGGAAAGAAAACTGATGAATTTCAAATGTTTCTCATATTAAATCATTACCAATTCAAGTGGAAGCTCATAAATGACTTTATTAACTTTTTATGAAATGCCATTCATACATACCCTTCTCAGAAAAGATGGGTTTCCACCTCTGTCTCCGATACATCCTCCATTCAGCTGCATCTCCCTCACAGATTACACTGAAACTCGATCTGAAGAATAACGACCTGCAGGTGCTGCCCAGAGGGACGTTTGTGCTCACACCGTACCTCACCCACCTCAACCTGCAGCGCTGCAACATCATCAAGGTGAAAGAAGGAGCGTTCCGGACCCTGGGCCGCGTGGTCTCCCTGAACCTGGCCCACAATAAAATTGACATCCTTTACCAGGTGACAGAACAAGACAAAACTCCAGACTAAGACGACAGTGAAAAATGACATGTCCGACCCATTAAAGTTAAGAGTTTCTCTCATTTTGGTCTGATTGTTGCAGGAGTCTTTCGACGGCCTCTCGTCCCTGAAGGAGCTGCATCTGGACCATAACCGAATTGAGGAGGTTCAGCCTGGAGCCTTCACGCAGCTTGGCTTCCTCAACATGCTGGCCCTCAACCACAACCAGCTGGTGTACATCCCCAACATGGCCTTCCAGGTATTCACTCTGGTGCTTAATTTATCATCACAAACACAGACACTAGCTGCGCTGAATGCACACGCTGTGCACGTTTTTCCACTGCCAATAGAGCAACATGATCCCACAGTGCTCCGACTTCTCTTCTAGGGCCTGCACAACATCAAGTGGCTTCGTCTGAGTCATAACTCCCTCAACAACTTGGCCCCTGAGGCGTTCGCTGGCCTGTTCACCCTCAGCCGCCTCAGCCTGGACCACAATGAGCTGCAGTTCTTTCCCACTCAGACCATGACCAGGTTGGACAATCTGAAAGATTGTTATGTTCATTTTATACGTAACTTTACCTCATGACTTCTCACGGTGCCACTAGAGGAACATCTGCCTCAGCATTTTGCTACGGGCCAAAATTACAGCGTCACAAATAGTACTGTTTTATTGGCAGATACGTTTCCAGCTTCATCCTAATAAATCTTTTGTTTGCAGTCAATAATCTCAAACTAAATGCAACCGTAAACCTGCAGCCTTCAGGGCCCCTGAAGGTCTAAGGCCCCAGGGTTGTCACTTGCTTTGCCTGGCTGGTAATCCAGCCTTGAAATCGCTTATAAACGAACACAAACTTGAATACATTTTTTTATTTTGTTCTAAATGTTTGGTTTTGGTTATTAGCACAAATAAGTCCAGTGACAGAGAACTTAACACTAAATTACAGAGAGTGAAAGAAAGAAGATAACAGATAATGAAACAACAGCATTGATTTGTCAAAGGGTGAACGTGTTAATCTGGTTTTTACTTTTCTCTCTTCCCCCTGTAAAGACTCAGCGCAGTCACGCGCCTCGACATGAGCCACAACCCCATGACTTACCTTGGGGAAGAATCCGTCTCCATGGCAAAGCTCACACATCTCCACCTGAACCACATGTCCCTTCAGGACCTCTCAGACCAGGCTTTGTCCCGGGCCCCCCTCCTCTCCCACTTGGACCTCAGCCACAATCAGCTGCGTTACTTGGAGCCACTCTCAGGCCCCAAGGAGCTGGGCAGCCTCAACCTGACTGGTACCACTGTGTTCAGACATTTTTCATTAGCACAAAGACATGCAGCTTTTCATTACATCCTGACATGAAATCTTTATTAAGAAATATATGTTTTTTTAATTAAATAAGGAGATGGATGAAGATGCTCGATGAAATCTTTAACACATCCATTTTCTTAAAGGCAACCCAATCTACTGTAACTGCTACATGCGGCCCCTGAGGGTGTGGGCGAGTGTTGGGGGTGTGAAGCTGCTGGGAGCTTGTGCCGGACCTCCTCACCTCTCAGACGAGCCGCTGCAGACAGTGGCTCCTGTGAATCTGCGCTGCCGCAGCCGGGCAGAGATGCTGACGGACGAGTTTGAGGAGGAGAGTGACAGCACAGGAAGCTCTCCACCCACAGCCAAGCCCAAGCAGAGCTCCAAGTGTCCAGTTCGCTGTGACTGTGATGTGAGTGCAAATGACAACTTTCTGCCTCCAGGTGTCCAAACAAATCCAGTCTTTCTTATGTTCCATACTTATTACACATTTGCCAGGTTGAAGCCCAGCATGCCACATGTGAGGGTCAGGGTCACACCAAAGTCCCACGAGGCTTCCCCGCCAAGACGCAGCTGCTCGACCTCCGCAGCAACCACTTCCACTACCTCCCTGCCAACAGCTTCCCAGGCTCCAGCCAAGTCGTTTCCCTTCACCTGGAGTTCTGCAAAATCCACGAAATCGAGCGCAGCACCTTTCGGGGGATGAAGAACCTGTTTTATTTGTATCTCTCTGACAATGACCTCACATCCTTGGACCCTGGAGCCTTCGCTGGAACCCCTGAGCTTAGCTACCTTTACCTGGAGGGGAACCGGCTGGCACAGTTCCCTGGATCAGGTCAGTGGTTTGCCAAATCAAGTCTGACTGTGTGTGAATTCAATTTACAGGAACTTACGTGGTTTATAAACACTGAAAATAAGGACATTGTCTGTCTCTTTGTGTTTCTCTGGTAGCACTGGGACTCTTACCAAGTCTGTTTGTTTTACACCTGGAACGAAATGCCATCTCTAAACTGGAGCCCGCTGGTTTGCTGTCCTCAGTGACCCCGAAGCTACAGGAACTTTACTTGACCAATAACACAATTACTGCTATTGCCAAGGGTGCTCTGGACTCTGCCTTCCTAGCTACACTTCACCTGGATTCAAATCAGCTGACAGAGGTGCCAACCAGCGCTCTGTCCGAGGTCCCAAATCTGGAGGAGCTCAACTTATCTCGCAACTCAATTCGCTGGGTGAAACCGAACGCGTTCCAGCCCATGTCCCAGAGTCTGAAGAGGCTTTACATGGATGAGATGGGCATGGAGAAGGTACAAGAGACCATAACATTAAATCCAAGGTGTCCCTTGCTTCATGTTTGTGTCTTTCCAATCTCTGACTACACTTTATTTACATATACCAATATTTGTCACCATGGATTGTAGAAATATGTATAGGCAAGACTGTCGTTTCAACAATAAGTAACTAAAGGGTCTGTTTAAGGAACTGATTGGGTGCATAGCGCATCATGACATGGTTACAAGTTAAATATCTATGCGTACTAAGTATTAATAATGGCAGAGCCATATCTATGCTTACAGCTAAAAAAGCAGGACTTATTGTTGATCAGCTCTCTAAATTGTGTCGTGGTCCAGATGTCCCGGGACGCTCTGGCGGGGCTGGGCGCCGGGCTGAGAGCTCTGACTGTAAGAGGAAACCAGCTGGAGGAGCTTCCTGAGCTGAAGCCTCTCATTGGGCTGGAGGTGGTCGACCTGCAGGACAACCCCCTGCTGTGTGACTGTGCTCTACTGCCCCTGCGCAGGTCAGTGCACAGCTTCTTATGGAATTGCCTTGAGTTGTTTATGGTAAATTAAGCGAGTAAATATTTTAAATCACTGGTGGCATAACTGGTAAGCCAGTTTTGGCAAAGCTATGGCACCTGCTATAACCAGTTTAATGTGGCCTAAATATTTTACAACAAATATGGACCACTTTTAGCAAATATATGGCACAGTTGCCACTGGCTAATCAGATGTAAGACTAACACTGCCCAGATTTAACATAGCAAATATTGCTTGAATATTGTGGAACAGTATTTGGCAACTGTAGGTATAAATGTGGCACAGTCACCACTGGCTTATCTGGATGTGAGCCTAGAGTTGTCTAGATGCAATGCAGAAAATGTGGGCCAGTTATCATTTGACATACCGGTTCCACTTTCAGCAAAGATATGGCAGAACCTGCTCTGAGGCAGCAGATTGATTTTCTGTAAACAGCAGCGGGCCACTGCTAACATGAGAGCTGCTACAGGGATCAGGGAAGCATACAAATCAATAGAGCTAACTGTTGCTCTACTCACTATAACTATTTGACACCACTTCCTCCTCTGTCTCGTTGTGTCTGTGTCTCAGGTGGATGGAGAATGTGAGTTTGGAGGTGACTGCCACCTGCGGTCACCCTCCTGAGCTCAAGGGTCAGAGGGTCCGGGACGTCCAGGTCTTCGTGTCGTGCCCAGAAAGCAGCTCTCCTGCACACCAGAAGGCCGTCGTGGGCGCCAAAGCTCCAAAAGTGAAGAAACCCAAACCCAGTCTGCCGAAGGCCCCGGGAGTCAAAGCCAGACCTGCGAAGCCCAAAGCCAAAGCATCCAAACCAACCAAGAACCAGCCTCAGAGAAAACCTGCGTCAAAAAAAGTGGCAAAGACCAAGAAGGCACCGAAATAAGGGAACATTAGAGATTCTGATTCAGCTCAGTTAGCCCAGGCCACGTGTTCATGAGTTTGTTCTTGCAACTAAGTGTTAAGATGTTTTGTTTTTTTTATTAATTAAAGCTCTGGATAACAACTGTGTGGAGGCTGAGTGAACTCTTTGCTACAGGAGCGTAATAAACAGAGCAGAGCCAAAAGCAACAGGGAAAGAAAAGAGAAGTGACATTCATTTCATGAGTAGTTCAGACCGTCAAGGCTACAATAGATAATGTGTGGAAAACAAACGTGTCTTTATTAATGTGCATGTCGACATAAAGGGTCAAATCAGTAAAGATGGTAGCAAACTAGAGAACTTGGTGTTAAGTGTGTTATTGAACGTGTCTTTCTTTAAGTAGTACGAGTATTTGCGGAGGGAAGCAGCGGTTCCATGGTGTAATGGTTAGCACTCTGGACTCTGAATCCAGCGATCCGAGTTCAAATCTCGGTGGAACCTAAATTTTTTTCCCCCTTTTCTTCCCTCATTTAACACAAAGAAGATTAATTTCTTTTAACAGAAGATTAACTTCAACACTTCTGATCAACAGAATCTGATTATAACGACACGCCTGTGGCAGCGATCCGTTATTTAATCCGCTGAGGCCGGCGGAAATTAGGTGCTTTCTTCTTCCGGGTTCGTCGCATCAAACTTCAGGGTTCATGATGGCGGCAGCTATGGATGTAGACACACCGAGCGGCACCAACAGCGGAGCCAGCAAGAAGCGGTTCGAAGTGAAGAAGGTATGGTGGCGTGAAGGTTGTGTAAAACATGTCTGCTTCGTCTGGTGACCGCCAACACGGATCGGTGCCACGAACCGGCCGTTAGCATGCTAGCGCTAACTCATTATGGCGTTAGCCGCTAACGCAGATTGGGTGTCGGCGTGAATTAGCACATCTTGTTTTGGGGGGAGGTGAAGCTAAACGGTGGCGAACAGGGACTCGCCGCGGTGTGATGAAGACCACCGACCATCGCCCCGGTGCGACCGAGACAAGAGACGAGCCACCCGAGCGTCACCGCCAAACAGTTTAAACGTCATGGAACACCGAAGCTAAGCGAGCTAGGTTAGCTTAGCTCAACTGCATTTCCCAACATGCAGGAGTCAAAACAACCTGGTTCCCTTGGAATCGGTCACTGGTCACTCGCTGTTCCCGGCTTGTTCTCTGTGCTGCTCAAACACTCAGAGCTCATCACAGGCACCGACATGTTGGAGTCTGAGGTGTGAAATTTAACTTGCTCTGTTTCTTGTTTCCTAACCAGTGGAATGCTGTGGCGCTGTGGGCTTGGGACATTGTGGTGGATAACTGCGCTATCTGTCGAAACCACATCATGGATCTCTGTGAGTTCACTTCTACACAGCTGTGGAATCAACCATGACTCATTTGACACACATTTCTGATGTAAACAATTCACGTTGAACTGCGGAGAAAGAGATGTTGAGCTTTAACAAGTTGTTGGATTGGATCAGCCTTTGTCAGGGATCAGATTATCTGGTATCTCCCTCTCGTCCACTCTTGCCATGGTCCATAAAGTTGTTACTGTCCACACAGACAGTCAGACCTCAGAGTTTCAGCTGTAGCTGTGTGCGAACCCGTGAGCGGCATTCATTGCAGTTCTCTCACAGGCGCGGACCTTTCTTTCGCCCTGTGTACTCATCCATTGGGCTCTGTTGTTTGTTAGAGCCAACTGCGTTCACGTGCAGGTCACAGTGCTGCCACAGACTGAATCAGTTCACAGACAAATTAGATTTAGCTTCAAATGTATTGCTATTGTCCTTTGGCCTTCTCATGGCACAATGCCTATTTACCATAGCTGTTTTGCCCACCATCATTCTATTGTTATCATTATATTTAACCAGGAAGCGACAATGCTCCTATTCATGTGGCTTAAATGATGCACAAGGCTTTTCCAATTTTTCCACACCTCTAGTGTCCATGGCTTTCACCGTCAGCTACTTTTAATATTCACAGTTTAAAAGTAGCTGACTTGTGAATATTAAAAGTAGCTGACGGTGACTGCATCTCTGGATTGTAATTAAAGCAATTATTTCTTTCCAAAGCAACATTAAATATAACATTTAATCTGCGGTTCACAAGTGTCGGTTTTGTGAAATTGCATCCGTTGACACATTTCTTGTTCCCCCACCAGGTATTGAGTGCCAGGCCAACCAGGCTTCTGCAACCTCTGAGGAGTGCACTGTAGCCTGGGGTGTCTGCAATGTGAGTTTCCATACCTGCCTCAAACATACTGTATTTCTAATGCCGATTTTATAAATGACAAAAAATATCTTCCTCCCATCTCATGGTAATTCGGTGTGCTTGCTGAACATGTGGACGCCATTTACAATAAAAATATGAATAAGTGATACGCAAATCATGTGAGATTTTTTAAAGGGGGTATGATATTGTGAATAAAAACATCAAATTAGTTCTGGCTATGATAAACCATACAATGGATACAGTATATACATGCGTCCTTTCACCCTGTTTTTTTTTCTATCTACAGCACGCCTTCCATTTCCACTGTATTTCTCGCTGGCTGAAAACCAGACAGGTGTGCCCTCTAGACAACAGGGAGTGGGAGTTTCAGAAGTGAGTATCATTAGTTTGTGATTCAAGGGTAATTCTTGAAAGCTTAGTACAGATATATGGGTCTGGGGAAACATCTCTGGATGATTCTAATGATGCGTTGCATCTTAGTTTGGTTGCTCGTTGTTGCATGAGACTGTGTAAGTAGTTTATAATGTTTGTAATGAACCGCTGTATTTACAACACATCCTCAGACTTTTGTATGTTACAAATAAAATATGAATAAAAACAGTGTAAAAAGCAATTCTTAATAAGATGAAATAATTCTCTCTTTCTCTCTTTTCATATTTCCACAGATATGGACACTAGCAGTATTATTGCTAATGCCTTTATTTGCTTCAGTAAGCATCATTCATTATTCATCACCATTTCTTTCCTCTCTGATTGCTCCCACTTTTAACCCTCACAATGTTGTAAGTTGAAAATAAACGTAAATGTTGTCACAATACAGAGCTTGGCTTGTTTGTATGGGTGGTGTCAAACTCAATCACAAAGAGGGACAAAATTAAAAACGGGTACTACGTTGAGGGCCAAACAGGGTCAGCATTTATTAAAGTGGATAGACAGGATATTGGATAAATTGCAAAAGAAAACATATTTAGGTAGGCTACATTCTTCTTTTATGTACATGTGCCATGTGTGTCTATTATGGTGCAAACTATTTACTCTTACCAATGCTGTAATCCTTCTTCTCACTTGCATAATGCCGTTGAGGGCATTCCCTCAAATACATTAATTCTCCTTTGAGACAAATCAGGTTAATATAATTTCAAATGTGTTGCCATGCTAGATGTATTGCCATGACATTTGGAACCCTCCTATTTGGATCTTCATTTAAAAAATTGACGATCCTCACACATTACTGTATATGCCACTCTATAGTTTGTATATAATGTATATTACATTACATCTGTACACCATTGGGAGAGTTGGGCTTGTTTCATTCCACACATACTACCTTCTCTCCAAGCAGTACCAAGGGTCCGGTTATAGATAAAGGGCTAAACAATAGTACATTGTGTCTACGTTTACGGACTTCCATATCTAACGCAGAAGCACCAGACAGAGAGACACCAGTGGCCAGACTTAAAGGTCCAGTGTGTAAGATTTAGGTGAATGGGAACTATTGGCAGAAATGTAATGTAGATTAATTATCTTGATGTTTTCACTAGTTTGTTTCATCTATATTGTAGTTTTCTTTACCCCAGAAAAGGCCCTTTATATTTAAATACTTGTATTTAATTATATTTACAATGAGGGGGTCCTCTCTACGGAGGCTGCCATCTTTTTACCTGTAGTCCAGACTGGACAAACTAAACACCTTTTGGGTTTTTATGACAACTGAAGGCTACCACAGGTTCTTTTTCATGTTTAGAAGGGCAGAGTGAGGTGAAGGCAGTGAATGCAAATTCACAACTACATTTCACTAAATTCTACACGCTATACTTAAACATTTTGATGACTTATTATAATATGAATTTCTTGGCTTGCTAAACTATGGCATTTTATGACTTATATCATGAGTTGACTTAGAGTTTACAGTTAATGACAAAGTCAGCGATTGGCAACTGCTGATTGAACGCCTGTTTAGCTCTGATTTGGGCTTTTGTCTGAGTCCAAAATAAGCAGTGACATGAAAATCAGGCAAAAAATCCTGTAGTGTGAACTTGGCATAAGGCAGTGGTGTCAAACTCAATCCCATGCACACTGCCTGGCTCCCACTTGGCGAGTTGAGAGTAGCCGGGCATTGTATGGACTTTTTTTCTTGATCTTTAATCAAGAGCGTGGTCTTTCAGTTCAAGCGCATGACTTCTTGAAGTTATGTCCAGATTCAGAATGTGCATTACATTTCATCAAAACCCTGCCCTTGCACTCAAATAGCTCCTGTTTGCACTTAAATTTGCTCTGCTTCTGCTCAACCTGTGTGCTTGTACTCAGATATATTGTTGTTTGCACAGAGTATCTGCGCTCCAGCCCTTCTACGCACTCTGACTGCTTTCTGTGCAGTTGTGAATCATCTGCTCTTGGATTTTCCCTGTGTACTGGGATTTTTTTGTGTTTACAACCCTGTCAAAAGCCCCCAAAAAATAGAATTAAGACAGAATTTTTTATTTTCATTTTGTGCATTATTTTATAAATAAAGGGGGTTAACTGGAGCACCCAGAGTAAACCCATTTGTCCAGCGTGGTCTGTCAGTCCAAGCGCATGACTTCTTGAAGTTATTTTCAGATTCAAAATGTGCATAGTTTTTCATCAAAACCCTGCCCTTGCACATAAAATTAAGAAATAATATTTTTTTTTTTACACTATTCCATGAGGAAAAAAAGGGGGTGTGGAGGTGAAGGGGCGGAGAAAGCACCTTCATCTGCACCACAGAGGATCAGTCAGCGCAGGTGAGAGCTGTTAGCTGATTGATCCTCAGACTTGAAAAGGAGGCAGCAGAGTTGCCTCGTGGGAAGACACTCAGGAAGACACACTGGAGAAGGACACTGGGAGAGAGACTTGGAAAAGCTGAAGATCCAGCAGAAAGTGTGGGACCATTTAAGTTCCATGTTTTGTATGTTCTGTTGGGAGATTAATAAAAGATGTTGCTGAGCAAGAAATGGTCGGACTGGTTCGTCTCTGGCTGTCGTGGTGGGAACCCCGTGGCATGGCCTACTGCCACAGGGGGTTAACTAGAGCACCCAGAGTAAACCCATTTGTCCAGCGTGGTCTGTCAGTCCAAGCGCATGACTTCTTGAAGTTATTTTCAGATTCAAAATGTGCATCATTTTTCATCAAAACCCTGCCCTTGCACATAAAATTAAGAAATAATAATGTGGAGGTGAAGGTGCTCTCTCCGCCCCTTCACCTGCACCACAGAGGATCAGTCAGCACAGGACCTTGTGATGACCGCTGCCTTTGCCTTCCTGTGGCTTGTGTCCTCCTCAGCTTGGGGCAAAGGCCTGACTGATGTCAAATGGGCCACTAACCCTGAGCACTTAGTGGAGTCATGCAAGGACGTCTGTCACCCAGGAGAGTTTCCTTCCATGGGCCACCTCACTGCCTCTGTGATATTTGGCTTCTTGAATTTGATCCTGTGGGCAGGTAACTGCTGGTTCATTTACAAAGAGACCCCTTTCCACAAGGATCCCAACCCACCGGCCACCATGGAGGAAGGGGGGGGGGGATGTGCCACAACACTGAGGGTCCTCAGGCATTGGCCTTCACCCACAGCAAAAAAGCTTTATTCCATGAGGAAAAGAAGGGGGTTAACTAGAGCACCCGGAGAAACCCCGTTTGTCCATTTGACCACACTCAGTTCAGTTCACGCTCAAGTTCTAAAGAAGAAAAGTGATGAACGCAAACATTGCTCCAAGAACACAAACTACTCCTACAGTCACTCCAATGCAGATGGCAGAAAAGATTGGGCAGCGAAAGGCAGGGCTGCGCTCTCCTGAGTGTTTTTTAAGCTTCAACTGAAAGCACTCAGATATGGCAGCCTCCTGATCGGGGGTTGGTGCACAAATCACTTTTTTCAGCTTGTTGCCATACAAACGCCGAAGCGCTTTGAACACGGACTCAGCCATTTTTTCAAACTCTATATTGGGTACATGGTCCTTTGGGAGTCCGTCCAGGATCAGTTTGAAAAGACGCTCTGTGTTGGCGTCCAAGTCCTTCCAGGTGTCTTTCTTGTAGGCCTTGCACTTTTGGAGGACATTCATGATCAACGCGGTGGTATACACATGCAAGTTTGTCTCAGCCACTGTAAGCTTGCGGTCAGATACCGTGTCTGTGTTAAGTACGTCCAGCATTGTCTCTGATCCAAATTGTCTGTGATCCAAATTTTCTTCTGGATTGTTCTGTGAGGCTTATTACCTAATGGCAACTAATAATATCCAGGTGCATTCTCATCGAATGAACATATTGCTTTTGATCCTTTTATCTTAAGATCAAAGCCTTTCATCTAAAGATCAAAGCCTTTCATCTAAAGATCAAAGCCTTTCATCCCAAACTGATTTTCATGGCATAGCTCGACTCTCTTTTGCATAGAGAGGGAATGCCAGGGCAAAGGATGTCCATCAAAGGCATTCATTCACCTTTGAGGCAAATCAGAGTAATGTCACTTAAAATGTGTCACCATGCTAGATGTATTGCCATGACATCTACAGGCAGGGCCGCTGACAGGTTTGGCTGGGCCCGGGACAAAATTCTCTCAATGGGCCCCCCCCCCCCAAAAAAACCCCCACACACACCTCTACTTTCTCAGTCCCTACCCTACCCTTAAATGACGGAAATTCAAAAAAATACTCATTACTCAACAAACAATTTATTTGAACATTTTAACATTAACTTTGTGTGCAACTATTTAGGTGCGAAATGCCATGCGCCGGACTTTTGTGGTTGCAAAGTCATCAATGAGGTCATTGAAGTCCAGCTTCTTTGCAAGCTTGTGTTCTATGGAAAGCATTGCCAGCCCGTTGAGCCTCTCCTGTGACATCTTTGAGCGCAAGTAGTTTTTTATAAGCTTCAATTTGCTGAAAGCTCGCTCACCTCCAGCCACAGTCACAGGCATGGACAGGAAGATCCTGAGCAAAATGCAGAGGTCCCCATAAATGCTCCTGAATCACTGTGTCTTTCTCTCTCTCTCCCTTCACTCTCCTCCCCTTCTCTCTCACTGGTAGCCTGTTCTTCCTCTATCTCACTGGTAGCCTGTTCTTCCTCTATCTCACTGGTAGCCTGTTCTTCCTCTATCTCACTGGTAGCCTGTTCTTCCTCTCTCTCATCCTCTTTGGTAGCCTGTTCTTCCTCTCTCTCATACTGTTTGGTAGCCTGTTCTTCTTCTCTCTCATCCTCTCTAGCCTCTCCTATAAAGGTGAAAATATTTCGATAAAAAGGGCTATATCTAAATTAACAGGGGTCAAAATGAACCATTTAAAAAATAACAAATTGAAAACCCCTTAATTTGAAGATTTAACACAGAAAAGAATAGACTGATCAACTTGGCTAACTCTATCCCAAAGACTACAAAAGTTTAAAAATCTAAGGTTTTTTTTTTGTTCCCAAAATTGTCAAACGCCGAAACACAACCACAGAATTCGCTTGTGCAGCTCCCAAACACATGACGTCGGGATGACAAGCCCATTTATTATGGATAAACCAAAAGGATTATTTACAACTTTAATTGGATAGGCTATGGATATGGACTGAGTGAAGTTATGGCTTTCAGAATCATACCACAATAAAACTCACGCTATTTTATTCACTTAGAGCTCATTAACTGCACATTTCATCGACCATTTTTCACTTGACCAAGGGGAATCATGTCAAGGGTACTTTTATTTATCACCAGACCCGCGTGTATGTCCGCTGAACTTCCAGAGAATGTTTGGGGAACAAGGCGGAGCCCATTCATCTGGCGAGTTTCAAGTTAACGGCAATCAGAAACTAAGTTACAGGCTACCCCAAAACGTCACGTTTATAACCCATTCGTTACATCCAACTCATCTAAATGGCAATTCCACATGTTGCCATGCCACTGGCTTATTTTAAACCATGAGCCGCGTTACACTGGCTGTAATTCAGCTGACTGGGAATTATTCTCAAATCAATTCAGCCTGATTGGAGTGCGCAGCGCGTGCCTGCCTGAAACATTTGATTTGGACATGGGCCTATTTGCGGGGTAATGTGCATATTCTAAGATTCAATTATATATAGGCGTATGAAACACAGTGTAATAAAGCCGTTGTGGTTATCAAATTATTCAATGCCCCCTGTCTGTCTGATATTGATCTCCGTGTGACTTTCTCATGTGGTGCTGCGCTAATATGTTTGACACGCCGCCTGTGCCTGTGTTACTTGACGATGGGGCTGGAAAAAGTTGGCCGTGTCTTACCTGGCTGTGCTGCACAGCTGCCTTTACTGGTACCTGCAGCATCACCTGAGTCTTTTCTGAAATATTTATACAGAGATCCCCTCAGGCTTTCGGCTTCTTCCTCTCTTTTTCGCCTTTCTTTTTTTTTTTGGGCTCCTGACTTGTGCATGTTGAATCTACTTGCGCAGCGCGCACTGACCACTAATGGAATGATGTCGTCTTTTTTCTTCTCCAAAGACCAAACCATTTTGGCATAGGGGTGATAGGGGGTTATTGGCCGTTTTTTCAAGGGCAATGAAGGCAAACAATCTAGGAGTCATTAATTGAATGCAAATAAAGCACTTTTCTTCTCTAAATCAACACATTTTGAAGTATACATACAATAATTAATCCCAACTTCATGGGGGTCCAGTTATGGGCCCCCCCCATTCCAGGGCCAGTCCAGGGCCCGGGACAACGTACCCGTTTGTCCCCCCCTGTCGGCGGGCCTGTCTACAGGTGCATCCCAGTATATTAGAATATCATGGAAAAGTGTGTTTATTTCGATTATTCAGTTCAAAAAGTGAAACTCATATTATATATTTTCATTACACACAGAGTGAAATATTTCAAGCGTTTATTTCTTTTAATTTTGATTATTATGGCTTACAGCTAATGAAAACCCAAAATTCAGTATCTCAGAAAATTTGAATATTACATAAGACCAATAAAACAAAGGATTTTTAATACAGAAATACTTATGGCAGTGTGGGCAGGTGCCAAGTCCTGGAAAATGAAATCAGCATCTCCATAAAGCTTGTCAGCAGAAGTAAGCATGAAGTGCTCTAAGATTTCCTGGTAGACGGCTGGGTTGACTTTGGACTTGATAAAACACAGTGGACCAACACCAGCAGATGACATGGCTCTCCAAATAATCATCACCGACTTTGGAAACTTCACACTGGACTTCAAGCATCTTGGATTCTGTGCCTCTCCACTCTTCCTCCAAACTCTGGGACCTTGATTTCCAAATGAAATGCAAAATTTACTTTCATCTGAAAAGAGGACTTTGGACCACTGAGTCCAGTTCTTTTTCTCCTTAGCCCAGGTAAGACACTTCTGACGCTGTCTCTGGTTCAGGAGTGGCTTGACATGAGGAATGCGACAGTTATAGCCCATGTCCTGAATAGGTCTCTGCGTGGGGGCTCTTGATGCACTGACTCCAGCCTCAGTTCACTCCTTGTGAATCTCCCCCAAATTCTTGAATAGCCGTTGCTTCACAATCCTCTCAAGGCTGCAGTTATCCCTGTTGCTTGTGCATCTTTTTCTATCACACTTTTTCCTTCCACTCAACTTTCTATGAATTTGTTTGGATACTGCACTCTGTGAACAGCCAGCGTCTTTTGCAATTACCTTTTCTGGCTTACCCTACTTCTGGAGGGTGTCAATGACTGTCTTCTGGACAACTGTCAAGTCAGCAGTCTTCCCCATGATTGTGTAGCCTACTGAACCAGCCTTAGAGACCATTTAAAGACTCAGGAGACCTTTGCAGTTGTTTTGAGTTAATTAGCTGATTAGAGTGGGACATTGAGTCTACAATATTGAACTTTTTCACAATATTCAAATTTTATGAGATACTGAATTTGGGATTTTCATTAGCTGTATTTACTTATAAAAGTAGGATCCAGGGTACTACTACTCCTGCAATAACACCCAAGGCGAAGGAAGTGAAATCACAACTGTTTGCTGTCCTGGCTCCTAAATGGTGGAACGAGCTCCCCATTGACACCAGGACAGCAGAAAGTCTAAACATCTTCTGCACATCTCTCCCAGCTACACCTTGTTGATCAAGATGATGTCTAGTAACCAATTTTAAAAAAACAACATTTGTTCCCTCATGGTTGATGCACTTATTGTAAATCGCTTTGGATATAAGTGTCAGCTAAATGAAATGTAATGTAATGTTTGACCAGGGAAAGGTGTTCTTGAGATATCACGTTTACGAGAATAGGAGGGATAGACAACCCAAAAACACAATGCCACTAGCTGTCGCTGGCATGGAGGTATAAAAGACGTTATGTATACAACATGTAAAATAAACAGAGATCAAGAGAAAGGAATGTTGAGCCAGTATGAAGGAACCATGGTTTTATTATTTTCTTATTGTGAATCATTTTCCCTATAGGGTCAGAAATCAAGAACAGTAATTTTTTCTATAGCTACAATAGCTACACCATGTATTAAATGCCTGTAAAAATGTTTGTGTGCTAGCGTCAAAAATCAGGGCTTTCCAGGTTAGCTTTTCCAGATACAGATTAAGAAATATCAAACTGTGGTTAACTGAAGTCCCAACTGAGAGGCGTCAGAGACCTGACTCCTAACCAATAGGTTGCTTTGTTGAGACATCGCTAAGTGCTAAATAGCTAATGCAGAACATTAAAAAAGTAGCCCCACTTTCTGGACATAACACCAAATAAACTGCCCCCTGCGCCCCATGTTTGATCTGCACACAGTGGAATAATTGTTATAAAGTGTTTTGGCTCCCCAGATTGTTTCACCAAGTATTCACTCTCCCCTCCCCCTCTCCACTCCTTTGGTAATTTTCCTGTTTATGGTTGTGGTGAAGCTCCAAATTTGGAACTTAGCTTGGTGACGAGTGCCATGATTTTGGGGTTGCTCTGGTACTTGGAGATGTTGGCTGGATTCTGCGCCACATCCTGGAAGGCAGCCATCACCTCAGGGTCCTAGAGTTGAATATGGAAAAGGTTACACATTGCATTCTCCAAAGTCAGTTAAAGTGATCCAAAATTAGGTTAGACAACAAGTTGAGCCAACAGAGTTTATCTCTCGAGGTGCAGCAATTGTGATAGTCATTTGTTGGTTTGGGTAAACAGGATCCTTCCCCCTCTAATCACTTTGTAGTGAATCCCATCTAGGTCCTTGTCTGTGCTGCGCTGTCAAAGGCTCAAATGCTCATGATCCTGTGTGTGGAATCAACACGTCCCTTCGTATCTTGTCTCCTACCTTCTTCTGGACTCCACCTCAACAAACTATCATGTGACAATGCAGTATGTCCTCTATTGTGTAGCGTGAACTATCCCTTTAAAGTTGAGCACGCACCTTCATGGCACTGAGAAGCTCAGGATCCTTCAGGAGGTCACCAAGACCTCCCATGCCCGGAGGGGGTCCACCTGGGAATCCAGCAGCACCTGCAGCATAACAAGGAAATGATTCACTTATTAACTATATTATGCAACTAATGCTATTTTTCCCCAAAGGGTACTACTTTCCCATGTCTCATATAATGGCATTTTGAGTGTATAGCTCATCCCATCATGCAATGAACCAGCTTGGTTCCACTCTCCTACCTGGAAAAAATCCTCCGCCAGACTGTCGCGCTTCTTCCTCCTGTTGAGACAAAAGATTGGGACACATTTCAGGAGGCATTCAGGAATCGCCAGGGGTTTCTTCTGTTGTTTAAAGGGGCCTACAGAAAACTTTTATTGTGAAAACTAGTGCAGTGCCTGTTTCGAATGCGCCGTTTGCTTGGCCTGTGGAGATGGTTGCAACTTTCTTTCTGAAACTGTAAAAATGAGCATAGGGTTCTGGGTAGGGTACACATCTACGCCCAGGCTGCGCATTCATTGCGCATTAGCCTGAGACCTTTAGAGTAATATCATGTAAGTAGATATCAAATGAATATGATGCTTTTCAGGGTTATTTTTTGAGAACTAACATCAGGTGTGCCTTTGAGCCTCTCTGAGCATCTCTAGTTTTAAATTGAAGTTCAACTTAGAAGGATAATTTATTATCTTTTTCACATATGAAATCCTCCACAGCAACTCACCCTCTGAGCCCGTGCGTGCTCCTCTCTTGCTTTCTTTACCCGCTCTTGTTTCTCCTTGACCTCCCTTTCTTCTCTCTTGCGCTCATATTTGCGTCTGTGCTCAATGATCCTGTTAGCCTGGAAAGAAAGAAAGACACATAAGACATACTGCAAACTTAAACCTGGGAGCCTGATATTTGATTCTGAAGACCTATAATCAATTTCTTTCTCTGCAATAGGAAGATGTGAACATTAGCAAAGATCACACATATGGGTCAACCCCTCTTTTCTTAGCTTGCGCACATAAAAAAAAACACACCTGCATTAAAGTTACTAAACACTAATTATAAAAAAGGCCTGCGTTTTTTAATTCCCTCTCTTCTCATGTAATTTACCTTAGGCTGGACCTCCTTCAGCATCGCACTGGCATCCTCGTCGTAGTCCAGTTTACAGGCTGTGGCCAGATCGCTGGCCGCCTCCTCCCAATGCCCCAGAAGCCTGCAGCCACACACGCAAAATACTTTACCGTCAAATCACCGACCAGATGGCACAAGCAGCATGGATGCAGTGTTTTTCCACAAACAGACCTTACTTTGACAAGCAGCTCACATAGATCAAGTGCAGTCAGAAATAAAATAACAATTTCATACTAAATGACAATCATTTGAAGGTTTTTTGAGAACAGCTTTAAGTTTCACTGATTTCATCACTGGTCCCAAGATTAGTTATTGAAATAATCCTAGTTTCCAAAGTTGAGGTATGTTATAGCAGGGAGTGTTGACACTGATGGTTTGTTTTCATCACTCACTGGAAAGTATCTGGCCTGTAGTAGAGTCTTTAAATAGAAACGTACCTGTGAGCTTTCCCCCTCCACTTGTAAGGCTGTGCAGAGTCTGGGTTGATGCTGATGGCTCTGTTACAATCTCTTATGGCTGCATTTGGTTTCTGCATCTTGATGTAGACACTAACACACAGAGGGCAACTGATTACACTCATTCAGAACAAAAGAGTAGTTAAAGAGCAGACCGTGTTTGTGTCAAAGCTAAAGACTGAGCCTTTCAAAGTTATTGTTTTCAGGAATCAAACAGTGACCAGGATGAATGAAACTGCTCTGCTATGAATAATCTGAATACACCTGCGACTCTCACCTTGCCCTCTTGGCGTACAGGATGGCTAAGCAGGGATTCAGCTTGATGGCGCCGGTGAAAAGGTCCACCGCTTTCTGTAGATCACCTGTAAAATAAAATTTGGGAGTGATGATGAATCTAATTTAGTTCAGTACATATCTCTGTTTACCTAATCTTCACAGGAAGTGTGTCTTGCAGTTCGGATTTTCTGAATCTCAACCTACCTTCTCCCAGAGCATTAATTGCCTCCATCTTCATCACATCGGCCTGGTCCATCATCTCCTCTGTGACCTGAGGAAATTTATAAACAAGATGATCTAACAAATCCAGTTTTTAATGGTTGGAATTGCCTGTAATCTCCTTAATAAACTGATTGGTTTCCTTTAGAGGACAAGGTTTGCATTAGAGTAAATGTACTCATGATTAGAAGATGTTTTACATCAGCATTTTCAAGGTCTCCCATCTCTTGTGGTTCATCGGTGTCTGGCTCAATCACTCCCTCTTTGTCGATTTCTGAAAGGCAGACGAGAAACACAATGTTTATAAAACACTCCTGCTAAGACACAATGTCAATTACTCTTTAAAGAAACTGGAACCAGGGGAAACCAGCGAACCTGGTGTTGTCCAAAAGGTAGAGGTGTAAAAACAATAATACTATGTGTGCAATGCATTGCAGTGTTTCCCACAACATTTCCAGTTTTTTGCTTGGGTTTAAGTGTCGGGGTGTTTACTGGCCTGCTTTGGTTTTTGTAAAGATTATACAAACAGTACACTTAGTGTTAATAAGTGAGATTTAGTGGTGCTGGTGGGATTGTGTTTCCAACCATTTACAGTCTTTATGCGTCGCTAAACTAACCAGCAGCCAAATCTACTGACTCCTGCATCTAGAGGTGTGATTAAAGAAACTATTAAAAGTTAAGATGGACAAACCTATTTCACTCTCCTCACTCTCGGACATTGCAGGAGGAGCGGGTTCAGGAGGTGAAGCTGATGCAGGGGGAGGTCCACAAGGACAGCCACCCTACAAGTCAGAGAGTTACAGCATGATGTGATAATCATGAACAAATAACTACAGATACTACTAAACTCCACATATTTGTATACGTTTCATTCAAACATACGTCAGAGTGTAAGAATAATATATATGAGAAAAAAAAACGAATCATTAAAAATATAGAGTAAATAGCATCTCACGTGGCATGACTCCTCAGTCTTGGGTGGAGGAGGGATCGTTGCTCCCATGCTACAAAAGAAAACCATAAGAATAATTCAGCGAGCATCCCAAGTCCCCTGACTTTTCAAGTTCTCAGTTTTCTGGATTAATCAAAATAGATGCTATTTTAATCTATAGCTCTGTTCTAGGTGATACTTCTTCATGTTCTTTTTGGCCAGGCCTTCAAATATAAAAATACAACATTAAATGTCTCCATACTGCTCCTGTGGTGTCATCCAAGTGTCCGTAAGCCCTGACATTTAAATGTGACTTGAAACGGATTCATATACACTGTTGTTGCTCTGGAGCTGCATCCACGTGTGGATCACAGCGGACATTCAGGCTAAAACGTGGTTTAAATGACCTTGTTTCCATTCACAGGAGGCATGTGAACGTATTCTAAGTTTAATTACATTTGAATAAACGTCACCATTTACTTAAATGTTTGGGGGTTTGTCTGCAACGATGTTTACCCCTGAAACTCCAACACTTCACCCACCCACCCCATCGGTATAGAGGTGAGTAGATGAGTGAATTTTCATTTTAGGGTGAACTATCCCTTTAATCTAAGAACACCGGTGCCACTGCGACAGATTCATGAATTCTCTGTGGATCTTTGGCTCGATAACCCGGACACCTGTGCAGTGTGTGTGTGTGTTCACATGCTGGAGCAGCACTGACCCCAGCAGCCAGGTCCGGAAGAAGCTCATCTCTGGAAGGTGCAGGATCCCAGGGTTGGACTCGCACCGCTGCACGAAGCCCTTTAACTCGGCCACTTTTCGTGGGTCCATGTTTCTCCGTCACGTCCAGCACACGGCGCGCTGCATGCGGGGAAAAACGAGAGAGAAAAAAAACCCGTCAACAGCTTAATTGAGGTCCGGTCTTGTTTGAGAGCTCAGCCGCTAACGCTGCTACCACCAGCGGCGGCTGAGCTAGCTACGCTAACCCGGCTGGGGGCCGAGTGAGGGTCCGCCACAGCCTCACCGTGATCCCCTCACCTGAAAACCACAACGTGCAACAACAACACGCTCACACAACACGAGTCACTGTCTCAACGCTGACAAGCCGGAAGTTTCTGGAAATGTGAATCCGTTTGTGATGTCATGGCCGTTTGACGCATGATAGCTTCGTTAGCTAGCTGCAGCCCGCAGCGAGATTAGCGGCAAACACGGCGGAGCAACGGGACAGAAAATCCTCCTTGTCCGAGTGAAACGCACCTATTTGAAGATCAACGCCGTTGGCGACCGGAAAGAAACCCCGCAGAGGACGGCGACAGTCGACTTGTAACACCGCTACGCTTCTCTGGAGGCAGCGTCACTTCTGGTTTACATTCAGGCAAGTCGTCGGACAGCCCGAGAGGTCTCGGGCTTTTGTTGCCCTGCAGTCGGTCTGTCAGGGTCATGTCAGGTTCCAGAGATACACCACGACCCCAAACCTCTGGACTGAAAGATTATATATTTATTTTGAGTTTATCCAATATTACTGTGAAATATTACCACACCGTTTAAAGATGAGAATTACAACATTGACTTCATTATAAACTTATTTCTTTGTGGAAAATTGCACATCCATAAATGCAGAATGGAAAATAACACCCTTGATTTCACAGGACTCCTCTGTGATAATAACAGACATAATGAGACATGATGTATGAATTCCAGCTCACAGACACTTGGATGAGTTCACAGGAGCAGCACGGAGGCGTGTCATGTTTTTATTTTCTGTTGTTTTTTAGGTTTGAAGAATTGGAAAAATCTCCATTCACTTCACTTCCATTGGATTTGGCTGCAGCTGTTTAACCCTGAAACTCCAGAAGTGTGTTGTTGTCATTTTTCTGTGAACTATCTCTTTTGTTTTGAAAAGGAGGCGGGATTCAGCGCGTCTGCCTGGGAAGCCAAACTCAGGGGAGCTTTAACCCACGTCACCGACGAGCGTGGGTCACTGTCGGCTAGCAGCGAGCTAGCCCGGAGCTAACGCTAGCAGCTGACAGCCGCAGACAAGCAGCGGAGTTTTAACGTCGGTGAGTCGCCACAACTCAGCTGCGTGTCTCCGCTCGTCGGTTGTTGCCTGACTGTGACACTTCACGTCCACAGTGCGGCGCTATGCTGTGACTGAGCCGTGTCCTCAAGCTGTCAGCATGTTGCCCTCCAGCAGCGGAGCCTGGTTCCGCTCCGCCGTCAAACTGCTGCCGCCGAGCAGAAGGAGTCCAGGTCAGTAAACCGCTCCAGTGGGGCTCATCCAGGATCACATGTTCAGACAGATGTTCACACAGTCACTGTTCTGAAGCTCTCCATGGTCAGGTCAATAATAGAACAAGAGCGAGGTGGAATATCTGTGTCACCTCTTTATTTTAAATTGATATTTAACGTGAATAAGTTATGAGTGATATCATGAAAAAGTAGCAGAAAGTCAGCAGGAATCCTTTATGTCAACACACATGAACTGTGACTGGACCCCATCAGCCATATAACACATAGACACACAAATCTGCAAACTCATCTTAAAACGAGTAAGTCAAGTTGTCCTCTCATGACTCCTTCGGGTAAAGTTCCTTTCAGACATGATTGCTCAGTGGGTGCTGTGAAGCAGGGTGAGAGTGTTTGTTGTCTGTGTTGTGTGTCTGTTTCCAGGATGTGTTTGGTGCCCAGCCAGAAGTGTTTCTTTAAAACCAGGAGGTTTGAAGCCAAAGACGGTTCCACCACGGTACCTGGGCCAGCCCAGCCCTTTCACCCACCCACACCTCATTAAGCATGGTGAGTGCTGTTTCCAGTGCCGTGCTGAACCAATACATTTGACACTTCAGGGAAGGTATTGTAAATAACTACAGACTCCTCTATGCTTCATGTCACAATTAGTAAGAATAGTGCATGTTTGGTGATGAACCGTCTGTTCCACTGTTCACTCCACAAATGATCTGATTAGATTCCGGTGGTCAAAAGTCGAGATCGCTTTGAGCTCACAAAATGTGATTTTGTCCTTTGACGCCATTTTTTATCTGAAAGGTTTCAAAGTCTGCTTCAATGTGACGTGATCATCTTCTCTTCAATATTTAACACCAAAACATTGATTGTGACCATATGGACTTGTGGACAGATTCAACCTGAAAGCTGATCTCTTCCCTTCAGGTGAGGTGACCCCAGGCTTGAGCCAGACAGAATATGAGCTCCGCAGACACCGACTGGCTTCGCTTATCGAGGCCCAGGCAGACAGGCTGGGACCCTCTGTGTCCTCCAGCAACCATGTGGTCGTCGTCTTGTCCCATCCGACCCGCTTCATGACCAACGACATCCCTTATCCCTTCCACCAGAACCAGGTGCCTTTTTGATTTCATGTGTCATCTCCTCATCTTCTGCCTCTGTGGGTTTTACATATACTGAAATCTTTTTTCACAGTTGAAAACACTTGATAAACAAGATGTAGGTACAAAGGACAATTGCTTGCAAAACCATTATACATCTTTAGGCGTTACTCCACTTTTACTTTGCAGTCTTTTGTTTGAAATTTCTAGTTCTATCAAGTCTTCCCCAAATAACCAGGAGTCAAATGTTCCCCAGGATTTCCTTTACCTCAGCGGCATCTTAGAGCCTGACAGTGCCTTGGTTCTTTATGGGAAAGGGCGACCAGATCAGGCCATCTTATTCGTCCCCCGCAGAGACCCTGGGCGAGAGTTGTGGGACGGGCCCCGCTCAGGGAAGGATGGGGCGGCTGCTTTGACCGGCATCGAGAGAGTTCACAGCACCGAAGAGCTGGGTCTTGTGCTCAAGGCCCTTAAAGGTTGGTGCATGGGGGTGTGAGGATGCATGTCCAGCAGAAACGCCTCCTAACAGAACTAACGTTATGAGATCGAGCACAAACAAAGCAGACGCTTGACCACTGACCATAACGTCATAGTTAACTGTTTTCTGTCTACTCCCTTCCCCTTTCAGGCACCGTGCTTTGGTACGATAACTCGCAGCCTGCCCACCCTCGGCTCCACCAGGCTCACGTGTGTCCTGTGCTGGAGGCGGGGCCGATGCCACGCTCTCTCAGGCCCCTCATACACTCTCTCAGGGCCCTCAAGAGCTCAGCAGAGGTGGCGCTCATGCAAGAAGCAGGACGCATCACAGCACAGGTCGGTGTTTGAATGACTTTCACTCTGAGGGACTATTCTGTCCTCACACCTCACTGCTCATGTCAAATCTCATGTAACCTAAATATTGACAGAATGAATCATATGTTGTCTTGTATATCATATTATTATATTATCAAATGATCTCACATGTTTGAACACCTCTGTAGCACAAACTATATAGAATCTAACAGAGTTGTTTTGAATTTGAACTCTAACCCTGACAAGTCTTCACCCTCAAACACTTGAATCAGTGAGGACCAACTCAAATGCCTCAAAAAGTCCCTAATCCAGACACACACACACACACACACACACACACACACACACACACACACACACACAGGACATTACATTGATTTCCTGGAGACTCAACCTAACCGTAACCTTATTGTTTCACATTATAATTTATTACTGTTATAATTTAGTTTGTTGTATGTTTTCATCGTCAGTATAATTACTTCTAAATACCTGCAGTATTTCCATTAACATGTATTGTATTGTAACGATGTCCCTCAGCCACGCTGTGTAACACTTGTAGAGATTCTTTTCGACATAAATAGTTCACCAACACAAATCCTTGTCTTCCAGGCTTTTAGGAGGACGATGGCTCTGTCTCAAGGAGACGTAGATGAAGCTGTGCTCTTTGCGAAGGTGACTGAAAATCTTTGTGTGGCACTTTACTGTCTCACTATCACGTGTGTCCTTTAATGATCTCCAAGTCTTTTATTGATCAGGCTCTTTAATGTAATTACTGTGGGCATAAGTATCATACATTGATTATTCAGTACCTGCAGAAGTAATGAACTGTTCCTCGTTAGCACTGTCAAACTGACTGAAGCAACATATTTTATATAATACGGACGGTGGTTTTCATGAAAAATTCTAAAGTAAATTCATATCAGTCGATATCTGTATTTATCTTGATGAATGACACATTGTTGTTTATTTAAGTTTATAGGCTGATTTTTGCTTCTGAGTGAAAGTGGCAGTTTTAAACTTCTTTATAAGAGAGAACGATGGATAAGCAATATATCCTTATATAGTGACTTTTTTTTGTTGCTAATATTATAATCCTATAAACTACTTGTTAGTCAGTATAAAGAATGTACTCTTACTGTGAAAAAGGTTTTGTCAAAGCATATTAATATTATAAAATACTCCCCTGGCAGTTTGATTTTGAGAATCGGATCCATGGCGCCAACTTCCTGGCGTATCCCCCTGTGGTTGCTGGTGGAAATCGAGCCAATACTCTTCACTACATAAACAACAACCAGATAATAAAGGTAACGGAAGGTGCTGCATGTGTAAAAGGATCAGTCATGTCCTGTCAGGTGCAATCTCAGCCCCCTGAAAAAGATAAGTGGTACAAACTTATGTGAAGTAATGACTCCTTGTATTTTTCTCCTGCATCAGGATGGAGAAATGGTGCTGCTTGATGGTGGCTGTGAATACTTTGGTTATGTCAGTGATATCACTCGCACATGGCCGGTAAATGGAAAGTAAGTTTGACCAAAGGTTAAAAGATCAAAACATTTTGATTAAATGAGAAACTGTAGCAGGTCAGTGGACGTCAGCTGAGTAGGCGGTCCTTCATACGTGGCCCAGAACGCACTTGTATTCACACATTGAAAAGAATGTGGCGACATGCGTCTCAGGAGTTGCTATTGACGTGAGACGAGAACACACCTGTAATGTCTGCTGCTCTCACGTCCTTCCTGCCAGATTCAGCGCTGCTCAGGCGGAGCTGTACGAGGCCGTCCTGGAGGTCCAGCACTCCTGTCTGTCTCTGTGTTCCCCGAATGTTAGTCTGGATCACATCTACAGCACCATGCTGGTTCTGCTGGGGAGACAGCTCAGGCGGCTCGGGATCATTAAGACCAGTACCAGTGATGCAGATGTACTAAAGGTAATAATCAAAGAAATGATGTACAGTGTGTGATATCGCAGTTTGAACAATAATAGATTCTTGATGATTATTCCTGAGCTTTACACCAGATTGTAAGCAGCGCTTGGCTTTTAGGAAACAAAAATGTCTCAATGTGTGTTGCAGTAAGTTTTATTTCCCATATTGTGTAGTGAAGTGTCCATCAACCACACCAGAGAGTCATGATGTAAAAGACAGGACATTTTTTAAAATGTCAACTTCTTGGGAAATGATGAATGGATCTTGATGCATAAAAACCAGACAGTTATAGTGTTGATATTTATGACTTTGTTCAATTTCTTAGCGACAACTTCCTTTTTAATTGAATTGCTATTATAAGAGCGATACACGATTAGGATTGGCAGTGGTATTACTTACCAGTGAATGCTGTGCTAGTTGGTGTATGAGTTTATTCAAGTCCTCATCAGTAGTTTTCAGTCATTCTGCCAATGTAAACGATGAAGTGAACTAATTGCACTCTCCAACAACTTCCTAAGACCTTATATTTTTGTTATGCTTGTCCCAGGCTGCTCGACGTTACTGCCCCCACCACGTTGGTCATTACCTGGGCATGGATGTTCATGACACTTCTGAGCTGTCCCGCTCACAGCCTTTACAGCCAGGAATGGCCATAACTATAGAACCAGGTATGGATAAACTAGGCTTTTACACACTATCTCACCTTCTTGATTCTTACTCAAGATGTGCAGATGTGGTTGATCTGTGTGAAAACAGGTTTAAAAAAACCCAAACACTCACATTATCTTCTGTACTAACTTCTCAGTTAAAATGATGTACCCCTCCTTTCTTATCTGGCTCATGTGATACCTGCTTTCACACATGTCCCACTTTTCTCTTTTTTAATTTTTACAGGATTGTACATCTGCAAGGACAGTGACCAGGCGCCAGAGCGTTTCCGTGGCCTGGGCATCAGAATTGAGGATGATGTGGTGATCCGAGACAAGGGAGGCCCTCTGATTCTGTCCTCTGACGCGCCAAAGACCATCGCTGATGTAGAACAGGCCTGTGCCCAGAGATAGGGCAGGGAGAGACAAGTGACCAAGTAAGGCGGGAGGTCGGTGTGCTGTGCTTTTCAACCATCTCTGTAGTGATGACGTCGTTGGGCTCAGGGCCCCACTACATGGAGGAGGAGCACTGCAGTTTTAGTCAATTTTGGAAACTCATAGCTCATAGATTTGGCAGAAATTCCTGTGAAAACATCATTTAAGAAGACGTTCACAATAAATTTGTAACTGGAACTATGCCTGTTAACTATACTGTAATTGATGAGTTCCTCTTTAATGTAACTGCACATCAGGGCTACAGTGGTCACAGCTTACCGCATGGAAACCAACCCTAATCTTACACAATGGATTTATCCAGTATTGTTGTGGTGCTATAGGCAGGTGTCAACCATAGAAGCGTTTTTGTTCTTCATATTTGCTTTTTGTTTCAGAATATTTTTCCATCATAACACGCGAGGTTATACACTTTCGTTTGTTGCATTATTAAAATACACACACTTTATTTTTCTGTTACACACAAACATGCATCATTCTAATGCTGCACTTCAGGAGATGAAAACACCAAATGTTGAACATGCTTTCATTGTACTGTAGGAGGGTCAGAAGGACCAGAGGATATCAAGTCAATATAACGCCATCATGTGATTGATGAAGAAGAACCTAATGAAAACTGCTGCTCCGTATGAACCATGAATTATTATAACTATTACACCAATGCACCGAAATATGACAGTGTGTGTACATATGTGTGAGTGTGTGTGTGGGAATTATGTCTTTTTAGCAGAGAGAAAAATGTGATATGTTGGTAAATTGTGTTTAAATATTTATATTAAAAAGATCTTTCTTTCATAACTCATCACTTTTGTTGGTTTGAGTCAGGTCACTACTGATGGAAGAAAATGTCTCCCTCAACACGGTGTATTTTGTTACTTCTCTGGCAAAAACACATTTTGCAATACTGTCGCATTTCAATTACAAAAAACAGTTAATATGATTTAAAATATATACAGTTATGTTCAAGTTTCATGTTAAATGTTCATGTTTTATTATCATGTGGAAGTTAACACAAGGTCAGTAGTAAAATGAAAAGAAGAACTGGTCAGCTTAGTAGTGCAATTAGTGCAGTAATTATAGAAAGAGTCAAATACAATAATATAAATCTAAGGATTCAGTGCAACATTCCAGGACGCACATGTACTGACAACTGTAAACTGTATATGTAGTACAAGGTATTGCAGTTTCTAGAGGTGAGTGAGGAAAAAAGTGCAGAGAGGTAAGTAAACATATGGAAAGAGTTGTTGGACATAAATAATAATAATACTAACTTTTCTAACTATAGTTGAGGTAAATTGTGAATACTGATCCTGAGGAGTATTTGTAAATACTCATCGTGACTTTATTTGTAGTATTTGTTCATACTTTTCCTGACTGTATCTGTAGTATTTGTAAATACTCTTCCTGACTTTATTTGTAGTATTTGTGAATACTCTTCCTGACTGTATCTGTAATATTTGTAAATACTCCTCCTGACTGTATCTGTAGTATTTGTAAATACTCCTCCTGACTGTATCTGTAGTATTTGTGAATACTCTTCCTGACTATCTGTAGTATTTGTGAATACTCTTCCTGACAGTAGCTGTAGTATTTGTGAATACTCTTCCTGACTGTATCTGTAGTATTTGTGAATACTCCTCCTGACTGTATCTGTAGTATTTGTGAATACTCTTCCTGACTGTATCTGTAGTATTTGTGAATACTCTTCCTGACAGTAGCTGTAGTATTTGTGAATACTCCTCCTGACTGTATCTGTAGTATTTGTGAATACTCTTCCTGACTGTATCTGTAGTATTTGTGAATACTCTTCCTGACAGTAGCTGTAGTATTTGTGAATACTCCTCCTGACTGTATCTGTAGTATTTGTGAATACTCTTCCTGACAGTAGCTGTAGTATTTGTGAATACTCCTCCTGACTGTATCTGTAGTATTTGTAAATACTCTTCCTGACTGTATCTGTAGTATTTGTAAATACTCCTCCTGACTGTATCTGTAGTATTTGTGAATACTCTTCCTGACTGTATCTGTAGTATTTGTGAATACTCCTCCTGACTGTATCTGTAGTATTTGTGAATACTCCTCCTGACTGTATCTGTAGTATTTGTGAATACTCCTCCTGACTGTATCTGTAGTATTTGTGAATACTCCTCCTGACAGTACTTGCAGTACTTGGATCAGTGAGTTGCAGTAAAACTCAGAGTTACTGTAAATGAGCATCATGGAGTGAAACCTCAAATCTACGGAGGCTGTTTCCGGACAATCCCGAGCACCTCCGAAGTCTCCCTCCCCTCCCCTCCCCCTCCCCTTCACGCCTAATGTTGCCGTACCTTCAACCCTCCCCCCGTATCAGAGGAGTAGAAACAACAAGCCGCCATTTTGTTTGTGCGGACAGAAACAGGAGGAGATAACCGAGAGAAGGAGCGACTCCGGCAACCGAGGTCTGCCGCTCCGGGAACCGCCGGTGGAGGAAAGCGCGGCGAGATCCCGTCCGTGTTACCGGGGAGAGCGAAGAAGCATCGCCGAGGAGAAAGATAAAGAAGACGGCGGCGGAGCGAAAAGCCAGCGGGTGATAAATAAATATCTGTATCTACATGAATGTCTGCATGAGAAGGAAATACTCCGAGAAAACCGAGGAAGGGGGTGTTTTTGCGGAGAGGGGAGGCGGAAGAGAGCCGTGTGTTAGAACCAGGAAAAACCTGCGGGAAACAGCAACATGAAAAATCATTATGTGTCCGTGGCGGAGGAAGGAAAGAGTCCGCATAGACAATTATATAAATAAATTGCTGCCGGGCAGGAGGGAGAGGTGGAAAGAAAGACGGGTTTAAAGAGAAGGGGGGCAATCTCCATCACAAAGAGTCAACCCGAGGATTTGGAGATATTTTCCGGGGGTGTCAACATCATCGTGCCGATCTGGAGCTTTCCGCTTCCGAAACAGCCATCACCTCTCACCGCCTCATTTTATCACGTTTTCTCGCCTCCGCCGCGCTCCTGTTTTTTTTTTTATTACGCGCTTTTCTGTTCCTCTTCGCCTGCACGAACAAGACATCCAGCGACCGACAAGTATATATACACGTTTGTTGGTGTATCGGAAGGCGGATATTTAACAGTTTTTAAAAAAAATAATATCTGGGAGTTTTTACATCGAGGAGGAGGAACCTCATCTGGAGCCCAGGAGACCCCCACACAACGTCCTCTGCAAAATACAACTAATTGGATCAATCTGACTGGCCTGATTGGCAATTAGCGTTGATTTTTTTCCCTGCATCGAAGAGATAAAGTGCATCGACTGCACAAGAGCAGTGATTTCTTTTTTTTTTCTTCAAGATTTTCTATTTTCAACCCCCGCTGACTGCAAAAGGGGTTGCAACAACCAAATGTGCAATACCAGTCTGTTCTCCCTGACCCAGTGCCTTGCATGGTCAAACACTAAGTGCACATTCTAGTCTGCATGCACATGCAAAAGAAAACTCCACGTTTGGGAGTAGACATCTGCAATAGATGCTCTTTTTATCCGAGTGATTGCAAAGCGTGGGACTCCGCTGTTTTCCCCCCCATCTATCTGCCAAACCAATGCAATTAGTTGTTTCTCGGTGTTTCACTTGAAAACACCACTTACACTTGAACTGTATTCTAACTGTGGTCTCCTCCACACAGAACGACTGCCTTCTTGGTTTGGGGACATAAAGGAATCGGTGGCAGTGAGATGCCTGCTCAGGTGAGAGAGAAATGCTCACCGCGGATCTCATAACTGTTGCATGAGATATCTGCTACCAGAAGTTCACACGGGACAACTCCTGGGGTTTTTTTTTGGGGGGGGGGTCACAGTTTCCATTTTGCACCGACACACTTCTGGAGCGTTTCAGGTGTGAAGTAGAGGGTTTCTCCGCCGACGATGGCGGGCAGGACTGCGTGCGCCATGGAGGACGGATCTTGGGACAGTCTAGTGTCGTAGAGGAGGCTACATGAGGTTGTCAGAGGGCCGCACGCTTGCCTTTTTGCCGACTCCACGTTCCCACCTCCTCCTCCTCCTCAAATCTGTGAAGAAACGAAATCTCCGACAGGGGAGGGGGACTGATCTCTGCATAGAGGAATAAACCGAAAGGGAAGGAGTCCAGTCCCGCTGTCTTCTCCCCTACCGTCCCCCGAGCGGTGGGGGAACGATCAGAAGATTTTTCTTAAGGGCACAAGGAGACGCAAATTAGGGAAATACGTTTGCCCTCCGTGGACCTTCTGCATTTTTAATTCGTCAAAAATATGGCCGATAATGTCCTGGATTCCGGCCCGCCTTCAGCTAAGAGGCCCAAGCTGTCCTCTCCAGCTCTCTCGGTGTCTGCGAGTGATGGAAACGGTGAGTTCATTGCATGCATTTGAAAACATAAAGTAACTTAGTGTGGTCGTGCATGAATTGCTGGTCAGTGTTGGAGGTGCCTGCAGAGTTGAAACTTGTGAAACGAGAGATGCTACATAATTAATGCTTTCAGACACGAGTGGGTGCGTGGTGAGGTTAAAAACAGAGAACGTGGTTAACGGTGAGTGTGGACATGTTGGAAGCGGAGAGAGAAACACGATGTAAAGCTGGTGGTAGCAGCAACTTTCCAGCAGCGGTGTTTTGATGCGTTAGCCTCAACAGGCTAACTAGCTCCGAACTACAACATCCACCTCCAAACAATGGAAGAGTCGAGTCACCCCAGTTTGCCCCAAGTTCTCCCGCTGCTGTAAAAGTAGATAAGCTGGAAGCACGAGAGCGTCAACACGCTATAGGTCGTGTTCTACACACACCCTGCAAACAAAGAGACAAAATGCTGTTTCCAGAGCAGCTTTAGGAGAAAGTAACGGAGCGAGCTAGCTAACGAGCTAGTTACCCTGGACCGGCTCAGCTGAGCTCGGTAGCTGCTAGCAAAGGAAATAAGTGATTAGCTTAACGTTGACGATCACAGCGACATTTTCCTGCTCGTTACAGACTCTTTCTGTGGCCGTGGATCTAAAACATGTTCGTGGTCACCGGTTTCGTGTACTTTACGTGTTGTAAACAGTAAAACAAATGCTCGTGTTTCGGTGAACTGTTGTCCGGCAGCTAGCTATTGTTCGACACTTCATTAAAGTTGCGCTAAACGTCGCAGAGCTTCACGTGCAGCTGCGTGTTGACTCAAACAGTTTCTCTTTCTTAACCGAAACGCAAATTCAGCCATCGACTCTGAACCGTCGTCTTTCGTGTGCTTCGATCAAAAGCTTCTACTTTCTCAGTATTGTTCCCCCGTCGAAGCCCATTCTCTCTCAGCCTCCATTGTCTGAACCCTGCACGTCGACCCTGCGCTGCAGTTTACTTTTTAAAAACTCTTCTCCCAGGCCGAGAACACGAACGCCTCTCATCTGGATTGTGAAATAAACTATTATTGCAAACCAATGCGTTTGCACATGTTGAGCAAGAAGCTGTAAACTCCTGCTGCTCCCATCCCCTCTAGTTTAAGTACAAACTGAGCCAATGAGCAGGGTGTTTGGACAAAGCTGTAAATCACTCTATATTTAAAATGGCAAAACAAAAAAGTTCAGAGAATTGTGGACTCTGTAGAGAATAGCAGCCGCAACCACACCACTGGCTCAACTGTTAGGACACATATGAGTGTGGATCTCAGGCCTGATGCACGTTTGATTTCGCTCAATATCTGCAAGTCTAATGCAGCATAAACAGGGACTGAAGCAAAGGGTCTGCAGAGCGATGAGATTGTTCTCGTGTGCAGTTCATCGTATCTTCCACACAATAGCGGGGATTTTCAGGAGAATGTAATGAGACAGTTACATGTCACAATCAAACATGCACCCAACTTTCTCTGTCTCTCTGACTGTTTGTGCGTACTCCCAAATGGTTTTCATTTTTGATTTACCTCCTGTTGCAGACGGAAGGACTTCTGATGCCCGGGTTTTTTTTTGTCATGCTCGACAACATAACTGTGCAGATCCCTAGATACTGTAGTGTTTACCCCTCTATGGCTTCACACCCTGACCCTACTGCATTCACTCTCCATGTTTGGCACAACATCAAACCACAGACTGATGCACAGGAGGCTGTTTGAGCAGCTACTTATCCACTGGCTTTCTATCTATGAGCTCCAGATCAGTGGTTGATAGTTTTCAAACTAGTGTCAGAGCTGTATATTTAATAAATCTTGGTAAAGTATTCTATGTAGTACAGATAGTAGATTTTTGCTTTTCCTGAGCTGTGAAGTCTGTGAACCAAATCTTTATATTTCTGGTTGGTAAGATTTTAATATGTCTTCCCCCCGTGTCTAGATTTTGGCTCATTCTTTGACCTGGAGCACGACCTCCCAGATGAGCTAATAAGTTCCTCGGACCTGGGTCTGACCAACGGAGGGGATGCCAGCCAACTCCATACCACTCTCGGAGGTATCGGAGGTATTGGTTTGGGAGGAGGCCAGGATGCAGCTGCCAAACACAAACAGCTGTCTGAACTCTTGCGTGCTGGAGCCCCAGCACAGCAGGGTGGCCCTGCTTCCAACAGCACAGCACCTGGGGCTTCGATGGGGATGATGGGGGTTGTCAGCGTTTCCCCTGGTGGACCTCAAGCCATGCCCCCCCACGGCCAGCAGCAGCAGCAACCTGGATTAATGCAGCAGGTTGGGATGGTTGGAGGTATGGCAGCTCTCAATCGAGCAGCTTCCATGATGGGTAACCAGAAGGGTAACACTGGACAGCAGGGGCTGATGGGGGGGCAGGTGATGAATGGCTCACCGAGAATGGGTTACCCTGGCAATGCAGGCATGGGTAACAGTAGTAACCTGTTGGCGGAAACCCTGCAGCAGCAGCCAATGGGACCAGGAGGTCAAGCAGGGATGAGACCACAGCAACCTGGAGCACTGAACAAGGTAATCACACTTAAAGCTCTACGCCCGGCCGACACACACATTTCACTTTAGAGGCAGCTACACAATGGGAACGGGAAATTATCCATTGAGGCCAAGATGGTTCACATATCAGAATAAACAAAATGTGGTTTGGCTTCTCTGATGAATCTCTACACACCTGCATACACTTCTCATCAAATACTGAGTTGTGTAGATGCAGAACCTTAGAAAAGGAAATTGCTGCTGAAAATCAATGTGAATGTGTGTGACTGGTCAGGATGGAATTGTAAAACTTTGACCTCTTGAGTGCAATAATTCAGAAAGGAAGACTAATGGTAGTCTCATCCTAAAAGCTGTTTAGATGTAGATTTGATATGGCTAAACCACACTTTTGGTTTTATGGCACAAAAGGCAGACACATTTCTCCAGAGACTGGTGTAGATTGTGGTTATGTGTTGGACTCACAGAGAAATCACTTCACTCTGTGGATGGTTAACATCCTTGCTTGGAGATTTGCCACATGACAGTTTTGTGATATTTTTTCTCCCAAAGGTGTGAAGGAGGTACTAGTTTTAATTGCTTTATATTTCTCTGACTGCATCGTGTTGATGCTTTTCACCCAGGTTGACATCACAAAACAGCAAAAGTATTTGTTTTGTTAAGAAAAACACAAGTATTTGTGCTGGCCACATTTTTTTACTTCTCTTCCATGTTGCAGTTTAAGCTCAGAGTTCTTTCCCTTCAGATGCAGAGATGAACTGTTTCAAGTTTCTCTTGGTCCTAGAGCAACAGTTAATAAAGCACTTCCTGTTTTTGCTGATATTGGATCTTCCGCCGTAGGTTAAAGATTTCTTTCTGCTTCTGAAAATACTGTGGCGTGGATCTAAGGCCTAAGCTGGGGGTGACCAGTAGATCGTATCTGTGTTTTTAAGTTCACGCAGAGAGGAAAATAAGGTTGGGACAAAAGAGAAGTTAGATTGTGATTTTACAACCACAATGGGAAGTAATTGTGAAGGAATAATTTCCAGTAGTGTTTGGAAAGTGATTTCATGTTGTCCTGGTGCTGTTTGCTCCGCGTTATTGTGAGTCATTTTAAAACAGTCATTACACAGACATTATAATACCTCCAACATTTCCTCCTTGATTGTTTGTAAATTGGCTGCTTAAATCGTGCTTTCATGCTCACTGTCTCTCTCTTATTTCCTCCCCTCGCGCTGCTTTCCAGATGAGTATGATGGCCAACGCGGGCCCCTATGGTGGTCCGTACGGCCAATCTGCTGGCCAGGGGCTGCCTGGAGCAGGGCTGGGCCCGCAGCTCCAGAATAAGGCAGGTCTGCCCAACAATATGGCCAATCAGTTCAACATGGACAAGAAGGTGCCTCCGGGTCAAGGCATGCCTGGAATGGTAGGATATTTGAGTTTTTATTTCTCTTTTGTACAGGTAGACAGACTCCTTCCAGTCTTATAATATTGTAGATTAAGTTTACATTGTAGCTTCCCCTCTTTCTCACAAAACACATTGTCTGTGTCAATGGGACAAATCCTTCAGCGTCAGTGGTCCAGAAAAAGTTTAACACCTGTTCTTATAGTACACACGAGAGCGTAGACTACTGCATGCATGTTCAGTGGGAAATCACAATAATCAACCCTATCCATAAATTGCAACATGTCAACATGTTGTGGGGTTAGTCTTGCAAGCAATCTTTTACCTGGGAGACCGGTATGTACAGCTTTCAGACTAAAGACTAGTTAATTGGGGGCATGTTTAGTTATGTGTGTGAGAGAGAATTAAAGAAGAAGCTAAACCAGTTTCTCCACCAACAAGAGCCTGAAAAGATGCAAACACTGTGTAGAAAAACAATAATATTCTCATTTGCGTGACTGTCACATGCCATTTACTGCCGTGTGTGTGTGTGTCAGTTAGACAATGTAGAGTCTTCAATTCTTACCGTGTTACGCCAGAGATATGACAGACTACAAGTTGCTCCCCGACCAGTCACGGCTTGCTGTCTTTAATGGCGTCGTCGGAGGGTGTTACACCGGCGAGGGATAGAATATACACAAACATGGCGTCTTAATCCATTAGCAAATATCAAAATTGCAGGAGTGTTGTTGCAACAGCTTGGTGACAAAGTAGCTTTAATCCTTACCACAATAACATCAGCTCCTTCACAGAAATTAAACTCGTTGAAGCAAAACTGCAGAACAATCGAATGCAACTGAGCTGCCCCGTCAGGCTGCAGTGAAAGTTTGTAAACTACATGAATGTGTGAAGAAACATGACTTTGATATGTGGTTCTTAAGCTAATTTAAACCATTGGATGTTGTGGCCTCTTGCTCTGTCATACGCAATATCTCAATGCCAATGATTGTAAGATGGGAAGTATTGGTCAGCTGCTCATCATCATCACCAGAAGTGATCAGTAGTCAACAGAGCATGGCTGCATTACAGGCTTGAGTTATTTATTGTGCTTATTTCTATTTGGCTTTAATTTAACACAGACAGAGCAGCCTCAATATGGCTCTGTGTTTAATTACAGTATTGCTTGAAGCCTCGTTTTTAAACTGATTTTTGCTTCTTTCTTCACTTTTAGTGTTTGATTGTTTATGCATGTACCTTTAATATATGTTTTCAAATATTAGACAAAATATATTAGTGTGGCACCTGATGGTTGTCTATGGTCATCCACGCCTCCTCTCCTCTCTATGACAAGCCCTCTCAGCAGCAGCAACCTGGAGCGGTTGGCGGCGTATCTGTTGGTGGAGCAGCAGCAGTGGGGGGGTCGCAGGTTGGGCTCAATGTCGTAGGGGCAGGTCCCGGCACAGCGCCCCCTACTGCAGACCCTGAGAAGCGGAAGCTAATTCAACAGCAGCTGGTGCTCTTGCTCCACGCGCACAAGTGCCAGCGGAGGGAGCAA